>NC_143031.1:81085911-81283411 GCF_057628025.1 Oncorhynchus mykiss | reverse complement strand
CAGCGGAAGAATTCAGTTTGAGTCGTTAAGGCAACAAAACTCCTTCCTGGGGAGTGTTTCCAAGCCACCGTGCTTCTACACCTGCATTGCTTGCTGTTTGGGGGTTTTAGGCTGGGTTTCTGTACAGCACTTTGAGATATCAGCTGATGTACGAAGGGCTATATAAATACATTTGATTTGATTTGAAAAGTAGTGCAACAAATAGCGAATAGGGTTTCATGTGGGACTGAGCCCCTGCAGTTATAATTTATGAATGACTGGTTGAATGCGAGTGGAGATAGTGGGGTTTTACTGCCACCTAGTGGACCAAGTGAATACTGCAGCTCATTATTTTCCACTGAGGTTGGAGGCATTCGACATCACAGAAATGTTTTGACTCTTGGAGACAACTGGCAACAGTTAAAATAGATTCCCTGAGTTCTAAATAAAACGGTATGAGGTCGAATCCCCAAAACTTTTATCAGTTTTGGTTTTTGCAGAGTGTTGACAACTTACTTTGACATTAAAATAGTTAATGAATCGGGAAACTCTCTAGTGAAGTCTTGTGTGTGTGTGTGTGTGTGTGTGTGTGTGTGTGTGTGTGTGTGTGTGTGTGTGTGTGTGTGTGTGTGTGTGTGTGTGTGTGTGTGTGTGTGTGTGTGTGTGTGTTTTGTGTTGCTGTTATGGCCTCCTGTTGGATGTCAGACAGGAAGCTCCCAACTACCCAGAGTTCATCAGTCATCTCCATTGTTTCCTCTGACTCAATAATGACTGTAATGACGAATACGGATCACCTATTCATTCACACACACACACACACACACACACACACACACACACACACACACACACACACACACACACACACACACACACACACACACACACACACACACACACACACAATGATCCTCTCTCTCTGTGTGTCTCTCTCGATCTTAACAGGAAGTGGTGTAAAAGGGGATTGTTGTTCTGACATGATATACTTCCTGTATGGTTCTCAGAGTTCAGTAGCAGCCAGAGGAAAGGACACACCTGCTGTGTGTGTGTGTGTGTGTGTGTGTGTTTCTGTGTGTGTGTGCTTCTGTGTGTGTGTGTGTGTGTGTGTGTGTGCGTGTGTGTGTGTGTGTGTGTGTACTTATTTCAGATACAGTGACATTGAGCTGTTAGCTGTGTGTGTGTGTGTGTGTGTGTGTGTGTGTGTGTGTGTGTGTGTGTGTGTGTGTGTGTGTGTGTGTGTGTGTGTGTGTGTGTGTGTGTGCGTGTGTGTGTGTGTGTGTACTAATTTCAGATACAGTGACATTGAGCTGTCAGCAGTGACGGGTTGATGATTGACAGGTAACTCTGTCCTCTGCGTACACACCGGTCGGCATGACGATGAACGAATACAGCCAGAGTCTGGGCAACAGTAAACACTGGAGGTCAGAGTTCAACTATCAGTCAAGGACAAGGTGAGGTCAGAGTTCAAAGGTAAAAGGGAATTGTCATGTTGGTCTGTTAGTTTTTATGGTGTTTGGGGTGAGTGTCTTTCTGTCCATCTGTCTGTAACTTCTCATCATCTTGTTCTGGTTTAGCCAGTCTGTTTAACTCATATGAAATCTGTTCTGGTTTAACTCAAATGAAATCTGTTCTGGTTTAACTCATATGAAATCTGTTCTGGTTTAACTCATATGAAATCTGTTCTGGTTTAGCCAGTCTGTTTAACTCATATGAAATCTGTTCTGGTTTATCCAGTCTGTTTAACTCATATGAAATCTGTTCTGGTTTATCCAGTCTGTTTAACTCATATGAAATCTGTTCTGGTTTAGCCAGTCTGTTTAACTCATATGAAATCTGTTCTGGTTTAACTCATATGAAATCTGTTCTGGTTTAGCCAGTCTGTTTAACTCATATGAAATCTGTTCTGGTTTATCCAGTCTGTTTAACTCATATGAAATCTGTTCTGGTTTAGCCAGTCTGTTTAACTCATATGAAATCTGTTCTGGTTTAGCCAGTCTGTTTAACTCATATGAAATCTGTTCTGGTCACACCTCGTTATCACGTCGCTTCCTCCAAGTCTAAAAAGGGGAGAGTCTGGTTATACAATCGCTCTCTCTCTCTCTCTCTGTGTGTGTGAGTGTGTGTGTGTGTGTGTGTGTGCGTGTGTGTGTGTGTGCATAATTCATATATTATGTACTACTTTCTAAATTAGGTTAGTGCATATTTAATCATTTATGTACTCTCTTCTTCTACATCCCATAATTAATAATTTATAGAATTTTGAAAATGCTAATTTCCTTTCTGATCCATCTGAAAGTTTGAGTGATTTGAAGCTCCGTGTTTTGAAGTTTGGACTGACTATCTAGAAAATGTTGGTTCGTTTGTTGTTGATGATGCATTTTTTAAATGATCAGGGAGTGGGAGAGGTGGGAGAGGGTAATTAAAAAGTGTAAGTGTGTGTGTGTGTGTGTGTGTGTGTGTGTGTGTGTGTGTGTGTGTGTGTGTGTGTGTGTGTGTGTGTGTGTACTAATTTCAGATACAGTGACATTGAGCTGGGTTGATGATTGACAGGTAACTCTGTCCTCTGCGTACACACCGGTCGGCATGACGATGAACGAATACAGTCAAAGACCTGGCTACAGTAAACACTGATCTGGGACCAGGATAAATGGTGATTGGAGACAAGTCAAGGACAAAGGTGGAGGTTATAATTCAACTCTATCAGTCAAGGACAAAGGTGAAGGTTATCTATCAGATGACTTGTTGTTGACACTTCTTATACTTTCAGATCTACACAGGTACATAGGGGCTAGGGTTAGGAGATATGGGCTAGGGGATAAGGTTAGGAGATAGGGGCTAGGGGATAAGGTTAGGAGATAGGGGCTAGGGTTAGGAGATATGGGCTAGGGGATAAGGTTAGGAGATAGGGGCTAGGGGATAAGGTTAGGAGATATGGGCTAGGGGATGAGGTTAGGAGATAGGGGCTAGGGGATAAGGTTAGGAGATAGGGGCTAGGGGATAAGGTTAGGAGATAGGGGCTAGGGGATAAGGTTAGGAGATATGGGCTAGGGGATGAGGTTAGGAGATAGGGGCTAGGGGATAAGGTTAGGAGATAGGGGCTAGGGGATAAGGTTAGGAGATATGGGCTAGGGGATGAGGTTAGGAGATAGGGGCTATGGGATCAGGTTAGGAGATAGGGGCTAGGGGATAAGGTTAGGAGATAGAGGCTAGGGGATGAGGTTAGGAGATATGGCTATGGGATCAGGTTAGGAGATATGGGCTAGGGGATAAGGTTATAAGATAGGGGCTAGGGGATCAGGTTAGGAGATAGGGGTTATGGGATCAGGTTAGGAGATAGGGGCTAGGGGATCAGGTTAGGAGATAGGGGCTAGGGGATGAGGTTAGGGGATATGGGCTATGGGATCAGGTTAGGAGATATGGGCTAGGTTTGATTTGGGATTCAAATCAAATCAAAGTTAATTTGTCATGTGCACTGAATATAACAGGTAGACCTTACAGTGAAATACTTACTTACAGGCTCTAACCAATTGTGCAAAAAATGTGTTAGGTGAACAATAGGTAAGTAAAGAAATAAAACAACAGTAAAAAGACAGGTTATATACAGTAGCGAGGCTATAAATGTAGCGAGGCTATAAAAGTAGCGAGGCTATAAATATAGCGAGGCTATAAAAGTAGAGAGGCTACATACAGACACCGGTTAGTCAGGCTGATTGAGGTAGTATGTACATGTAGATATGGTTAAAGTGACTATGCATACATGATGAACAGAGAGTAGCAGTAGCGTGAAAAGAGGGGTTGGCGGGTGGTGGGACACAATGCAGATAGCCCGGTTAGCCAATGTGCGGGAGCACTGGTTGGTCGGGCCAATTGAGGTAGACTTTAACCATTTTCTCTGACTAAAAATATCAGCTGCAGTTTTGTAAACATTCGCTAGGTGACACTAAATCCCCATTAATGTCCCCACCCCCCTCCTCATCTTGTCTGCGTTCCACGCAAGCGCACAATGACGTCGTTTATGCTGAGAAGGATTCGAAATCGATTGTCGAAAAAACTCAAGTCGATCAACAAAATGTCGGATAAACAAAATGCTCAAAAAAGGTATTACGACTCCAACTTGAATTCGTTTTTAGTTCAGTATTGTGTATCAAATAACACATTGTTACTGTTTCATAATGTTTTATGATAGTTTGAATGTGTTGAATGTTTTAGGAAACCGCTAGCTAACGTGACTAGCTAAGTTAGCTACGATTTTAGCTGTAGCAAGCAGCTAACTAACTTGTAGACATACAGATGATTCATAAATTGTACACTTTTTGTATTGCTGATTATTACCAACACGTGGTTTTCTGTTTGTAGTGCTAAAATAGCAGCTGGCGCCGTGGTGTGCGTCGAAAGCGAGATCAGAGGGGAAGTCACTATTGGTAAGAAGACGTCAAATGTAGCATGTAGCTTAGCAAGTCAGGTAACGTCCGCTATTTATTTTACAATGAGCAACAACAACATTCGTTTGTCTGTAGTAGCTCTAGTCTCTATATAGCTTGACATTATTACACGGTTCATGTTACTGAGTACATATCCACTTTGGAGCCAGCTAAAAATGGTTGATGTGGTAGGCTAACGTTACACATTTGACTGTTCATGTATGGTCTTTCCAGGTGCCAGAACGGTGGTCCATCCCAAAGCCCGCATCATTGCCGAGGCAGGACCCATAGTCATCGGAGAAGGCAACCTCATCGAGGAACAAGCTCTTATAATTAACAGGTGAACATAACAATAGTGAATCTTCTAGAAGTGGAAGGGTGCAGTGGTGAGGTCTCTCCCGTGTTCTATTGCCGCCTCTCTTTCTCCCCCTCCCTTGTTACATCCATCCATTCTCCCTACACTTTATTCCTTCCATGCTTTTATTCTGTCTTTCCCCCCACCTCTCTTTTGCACTTGTAACGGATGTGAAACGGCTAGCTTAGTTAGCGGTGCGCGCTAAATAGCGTTTCAATCAGTGACGTCACTTGCTCTGAGACCTTGAAGTCGTAGTTCCCCCTTTGCTCTGCAAGGGCCGCGGCTTTTGTGGAGCGATGGGTAACGATGCTTCGTGGGTGACTGTTGTTGATGTGTGCAGAGGGCCCCTGGTTCGCGCCCGGGTATGGGCGAGGGGACGGTCTAAAGTTATACTGTTACACATTCGTCTACCTCTTTTTCCTCTGCCATGTTATGGTCTCTTTTTCCTCTGCCATGTTACGGTCTCTTTTTCCTCTGTCATGTTATGGTCTCTTTTTCCTCTGCCATGTTATGGTCTCTTTTTCCTCTGTCATGTTATGGTCTCTTTTTCCTCTGTCATGTTATGGTCTCTTTTTCCTCTGTCATGTTATGGTCTCCTTTTCCTCTGTCATGTTATGGTCTCTTTTTCCTCTGTCATGTTATGGTCTCTTTTTCCTCTGTCATGTTATGGTCTCTTTTTCCTCTGTCATGTTATGGTCTCTTTTTCCTCTGTCATGTTATGGTCTCTTTTTCCTCTGTCATGTTATGGTCTCCTTTTCCTCTGTCATGTTATGGTCTCTTTTTCCTCTGTCATGTTATGGTCTCTTTTTCCTCTGTCATGTTATGGTCTCTTTTTCCTCTGCCATGTTATGGTCTCTTTTTCCTCTGCCATGTTATGGTCTCCTTTTCCTCTGTCATGTTATGGTCTACATTGTAGTGATTGAAGCTGTCTGTCTGATTGAAGCTGTCTGTCTGATTGAAGCTGGCTGTCTGATTGAAGCTGTCTGTCTGATTGAAGCTGGCTGTCTGATTGAAGCTGGTTGTCTGATTGAAGCTGGTTGTCTGATATGAAGCTGGCTGTCTGATTGAAGCTGGCTGTCTGATTGAAGCTGGTTGTCTGATTGAAGCTGGCTGTCTGATTGAAGCTGGCTGTCTGATTTGAAGCTGGCCGTCTGATTTGAAGCTGGCCGTCTGTCTTTGATCAGTTATCCAGAGAACATAGCGCCTGACTCTGAGGGAGTGGAGCCAAAGACGATGACCATCGGCATCAACAACGTGTTTGAAGTTGGGTGTAGTATCCTTTATATTGAAGTGGTACACTGACCTATAGGGTACAGCCACTGACCTACAGGGTACAGCCACTGACCTACAGGGTACAGCCACTGACCTATAGGGTACAGCTATTTGGACATTTGACCTCTGTCTAATATTCCATATCTGTATGTGTGTATTGTTTGACCTCTGTCTAATATCACATATCTGTATGTGTGTATTGCTGCTCTGAAAGTCATTTTGTTGGTAGAGTATGAAATTCTCCTTAACCAATGATACTTGCAGTGTCTCAAGCTTTGAAAATTGGGGACAACAATGTCATAGAATCCAAAGGTAAGAAAGATTAAAATGCCACAAATTCAGTAATGACGTTCTTCTTCCCAATGATCTGAATGACTGAGTGTGTCTGTGTTGATTGGTTATTAAATCACTATGGAGAGAACCCTTCCGTTATCTAAACTGTTGATTGGTTATTAAATCACTATGGAGAGACCCCTTCCGTCATCTAAACTGTTGATTGGTTATTAAATCACTATGGAGAGAACCCTTCCGTTATCTAAACTGTTGATTGGTTATTAAATCACTATGGAGAGAACCCTTCCGTTATCTAAACTGTTGATTGGTTATTAAATCACTATGGAGAGAACCCTTCTATCATCTAAACTGTTGATTGGTTATTAAATCACTATGGAGAGAACCCTTCTATCATCTAAACTGTTGATTGGTTATTAAATCACTATGGAGACCCCTTCTATCATCTAAACTGTTGATTGGTTATTAAATCACTATGGAGAGACCCCTTCTATCATCTAAACTGTTGATTGGTTATTAAATCACTATGGAGAGAACCCTTCTATCATCTAAACTGTTGATTGGTTATTAAATCACTATGGAGACCCCTTCTATCATCTAAACTGTTGATTGGTTATTAAATCACTATGGAGAGACCCCTTCTATCATCTAAACTGTTGATTGGTTATTAAATCACTATGGAGAGAACCCTTCTATCATCTAAACTGTTGATTGGTTATTAAATCACTATGGAGACCCCTTCTATCATCTAAACTGTTGATTGGTTATTAAATCACTATGGAGAGAACCCTTCTATCTAAACTGTTGATTGGTTATTAAATCACTATGGAGACCCCTTCTATCATCTAAACTGTTGATTGGTTATTAAATCACTATGGAGAGACCCCTTCTATCATCTAAACTGTTGATTGGTTATTAAATCACTATGGAGAGAACCCTTCTATCATCTAAACTGTTGATTGGTTATTAAATCACTATGGAGAGACCCCTTCTATCTAAACTGTTGATTGGTTATTAAATCACTATAGAGAGAACCCTTCTATCATCTAAACTGTGTTCTCCCCCCCTCTCCCTCCAGCTGACCTGGGCAGGAACATGATTCTAACTTCTGGTTGTATCATCGGCGCCTGTTGCCAGGTCAACACCTGTGAGGTCATACCTGAAAACACTGTCATCTTCGGCTCGGGGTGTCAGAGACGTGTGCAGACAGAGCGACCACAGGTACACACACACACTGAGATTAGGGTCTGGGGGTCTGTGTGTATAAGACACAGTCTATGTAGCTTTGTCTTTCCGCACTTGTTTTTAACCAAAGAACCAGTCCATCCACTGTTTCCTCGTTTGCAGTGAAGAACAGCATGCCTTCGTGTGTTTATGTGTTCTGCAGCCTCAGACTCTTCAGCTCGACTTCCTGATGAAGATCCTCCCCAACTACCACCACATGAAGAAGACTGTCAAAACCACCTCCGCTGTCACGCCGGCCAAAAACTAAACCCCGGCAGCTCTCAGCCCCGGGCCAAAAAAATGTACCTCTCTGGCAGACAGCGAACGAAGGAATCTCTTACCACTCAAAATGTACTGCCACTACTTTAACAAGAATCTGAAGAATGTCACTGAAGTGTTCTCCTTGTCTCACCAAACCGAGGTCCAGTTTCCCAGACCCAGGTCCAGTTTCCCAGACCCAGGTCCAGTTTCCCAGACCCAGGTCCAGTTTCCCAGACCCAGGTCCAGTTTCCCAGACCCAGACCCAGTTTCCCAGACCCAGGTCCAGTTTCCCAGACCCAGGTCCAATTTCCCAGACCCAGGACCAGTTTCCCAGACCCAGGTCCAGTTTCCCAGACCCAGGTCCAGTTTCCCAGACCCGGCTGGATTTAAACAGTTTAGTCCAGGATGAGGCGTGACCTGTGTCTGGGAAACTGCCCCTTGGTAGTGGAAGTGTCTGACTGTTTACCACCAAATTCTTTGTATCCAATTGTAATTAAAAAATGACTTATTTAAAAGTATTTAGTTTGCTGTTTGGAGACTGTAGGACAGTGTTGCTGTACTCTGACTAGAAGTACTCCCTGGGTGTCTCCCCGTTCTCCCAAATATACCCTCTTTCTCTTCTTAACGGCATCCCCAAGATCTGAACCTCTGACCTTTACGTTCGAGTCATTTAGCAGACGCTCTTATCCAGAGAGACTGACAGTTAGTGCCTTCATCTTAAGATATCCAGGTGGGACAACCACATCTCAGGCATAGAAAATAAATCAAAATTATGTCCTCAACGTAGTCAGTATGTGACATGTTGTCAACCGTGATGGAGAGGTCTTGGAGCGGGCAGGCCTTCCCCAGGAGGAAGAGCAGCTCTTTCTTGTCTAGGTTGAGCTTGAGGTGGTGAACTGACATCAAAACTGAGATGTCTGCCAGGCACACACAGATGTGTCACCACCTGGGTGTCAGAAGGCGGGAGGAGAAAGTGTAATTTATCTCAGTGCTTGGTCCCCTCCGCTAGCAGGGGCTGGGCCACCATCCTCCGTATTTAAAGCTGTTCAGAGTTTGTAGATTAGAAATGTAATTAGTTATGTTGGGTAGAGTTGGGAAACTAGTCTCAGCTGAGATTAGAACTGGCGACCTCGGCAGGTTGCAACCCGCGTTTAACCCCCCCCCATCCACCTCCAACCTGACACCCTAAAAACGACATTTACCCCCCCATCCACCTCCAACCTGACACCCTAAAAACTACATTTTATTTGTCTCTCAGATGTAAATTCCACTCACTGATCTGTCATTAAGCCATCATCCAACCAGTCTATTCGCCCACTGAGCCATCATCCAACCAGTCTATTCGCCCAGTGAGCCATCATCCAACCTGTCTATTCGCCCACTGAGCCATCATCCAACCAGTCTATTCGCCCAGTGAGCCATCACCCAACCAGTCTATTCGCCCACTGAGCCATCATCCAACCAGTCTATTCGCCCACTGAGCCATCATCCAACCAGTCTATTCGCCCACTGAGCCATCACCCAACCAGTCTATTCGCCCACTGAGCCATCATCCAACCAGTCTATTTGCCCACTGAGCCATCACCCAACCAGTCTATTCGTCCACTGAGCCATGATCCAACCAGTCTATTTGCCCACTGAGCCATCACCCAACCAGTCTATTCGTCCACTGAGCCTTCGCCCACTGAGCCATCACCCAACCAGTCTATTCGCCCAACCAGTCTTCATTTGTCTTTCCCGCGGTTCCTCCCATCCTCTCTCTTTCTCCGAATCAGATATGACCTTTTAAATGTCAGCGAGCAGCAACCATCAGGTTGAATCCAGGCCTCTGTGTCATCAAGAAGACACAGTACAGCGTGTTTTCCATGACTTTATTGTGCGTCAGAGGAAAGGCCTCAGGAGAAAGGTACTGTGGGTAACGTGCTCAGTAATGAAGAAAGCTCAAGAGACCAGCGATCACCAACCAACCAGGAAGTGGAGAGATACAGGGTGTCTCGGGCTTTTGTTCTAGCCTTGCACTATAACACAACCGATTTACCCAATCAATTAAAGTCTTGATGAACAGTGTTGAGTATATACTGAAGGGACAGTTTATTAGCTGAAGGGCTTCTATGGGAGTGGGGTGTTTGTCTAGCCTGATTTCAGCTCTGCTATGACTCGTTGTCATGCCGTTTGGAATGACCAGGCTAGTGTTTGTCTGAGTAAACCTGGTAGATTCTACGAGTCGTTTAGCTAAATCAGGAGTGTTTGTACAGGTCTGGAGCAAAACCCTGCACAACCTGTATTTCTCCAGGTTGCCATTGGTGACGACTGTTGTAAATGAATATAAGGAACAACTAGAGCAGACAAGACGACTGGTATTATTTAAAAAAAAAAAAAAACTTTCACACACACATCCTCTCTCCACTCTCTCCATTATCACACACACACACAGTCCATTGTGTGCCAGACATTTACACATATAGCCCCTTCTATAAGGTTGCACATATCCAGTAACTTTCCCAGAATCCCCTGTTTCCCAGACATCCCCATTGAAGCGTTACCAGATTCCAGGGAATTTGTCATTACAGGAATATTCCAACTGGGATTTCTGGAAAACCTGGGATTTTTTGAGGGGGAAAATTTAACAGGACATTTTTGCTACCCTAAAAGCCGTCCACCATTTTGTATTACTGCTTAGAACCAAACTGGTACAGTTTTATCAAAAAGGACAGCGAGCGTCTCTTTAGGTTGGTGTGTTTGGCAAGGACTTCACTTCAGTCAATCAGTCAGCCATCTTGTGTCTCAACGTTCCCAAATGGCTTCCTGTCCTCATCTCCTTTATCGTCGGGGGAGGAAAGGACACAAGAAAAGGAAGCAAGTTCACACGTTTGAGACAGGGCCATTGTCTCCTCTCATCTTCATTGTAGTTTTGGTGAGACAAATAAAACAAACTACAAAACAACAACTCCCAGGTCACCCCTCTCTCACTGGGCCAGGGAAGAGGAAGTGGGAGGGGTATAACCAGGAAGTGACATCACTTCTTAGCGGGTACGCCCTCCGAGTAGTCCTCCAGTACTCCGGCCAGATGGTCGTTGTGAGTCTTGAAGCGTCTCTTCTTCTGTCCACCTGGCTTCTTCCTCTTGATTGGTAACTGTAGCAACACAACCAAAACAGCCAATCACAGACCGGGTTAATTGTAGAAACAACCAATCACAGATAAGTCATGAGAAACATGGAGAGAAAGATAAAGAGAGTGATAAGAGCTAGGAGATGTGGATGTAAATCCGTACCACCATAAATTCACTAAATGATCACAATGTGGATAAGTAGAACACGTTTATAACATGAATGTGCCCCAGAGTTACTCTTTTAAATGACCCTTCAACCTACTACTTCTAGTTTGAATGTTGTAGCGATCAACTGTCTTGTTAACAAATAGCCCATATCAGTATATCAGACAACACATTCCTCTAGTAAAGGATCCTTATCATTATTATCCAAGTGTCAAACGTCCTCTCTCTGTTCTGTTTGGGTGTCAAGATCATTTTCGGTTTACTGTCCCAGCTATGTGACAGAACCGGCAGGCCGGGGGGGGGCTTGATTGGTGTGTGTGTGTGTGTGTGTGTGTCCAGTCCCTAGCAGAACTGATTGGTGTGTGTGTGTGTGTGTGTGTCTCCAGTCCCTAGCAGAGCTGATTTAGACTAACTGCATTCTAAACTGAAGATCACGATTAGTTGATTACTGGAGTCAGGTGTGTTAGCTGGAGTCAGGTGTGTTAGCTGGAGTCAGGTGTGTTAGCTGGAGTCAGGTGTGTTAGCTGGAGTCAGGTGTGTTAGCTGGGACAAAAGTGTAACACCAATCAGGCCCCCCGAGGACTGGAATTACCCAGGCCTGTGAGACAGAAATACAGACAGAAAGAGAAAGTGAGAGAGAGAGAGAGAGAGAGGGAGAAAAGAGGTAGAGAGGTAGAGAGATCCGGAGAGGTAGAGAGATCCGGAGAGATAGAGAAAGAGGTGGGGACAGAGAGAGAAACTCACAACTTTCTTGGGTCCAGTCTCCTGCATGGAGGAGATGCCCTGTCTCTTGAGGTAGTCCTCTATCTTCTCTTCGTCCATAGAGTCCACTGGGATACTCCTCCACAGCTTGGTGAACTCTGGGACGATAGACCAGGAAACACAGACAGGATACCATTAGCTCAGGTAGGACAATAGCTGTAGTAGTTTATTACATTTTTTACAAGTAGGTCGTACTTGGCAGATAAAAGCTGACTTACGGTACACAATACATACAAGTAAACAAATCGATACATACAAGTAAACAAATCGATACATACAAGTAAACAAATCAAAACATACAAGTAAACAAATCGATACATACAAGTAAACAAATCAAAACATACAAGTAAACAAATCGATACATACAAGTAAACAAATCAAAACATACAAGTAAACAAATCGATACATACAAGTAAACAAATCAAAACATACAAGTAAACAAATCGATACATACAAGTAAACAAATCGATACATACAAGTAAACAAATCAAAACATACAAGTAAACAAATCGATACATACAAGTAAACAAATCGATACATACAAGTAAACAAATCGATACATACAAGTAAACAAATCAAAACATACAAGTAAACAAATCGATACATACAAGTAAACAAATCGATACATACAAGTAAACAAATCGATACATACAAGTAAACAAATCGATACATACAAGTAAACAAATCGATACATACAAGTAAACAAATCGATACATACAAGTAAACAAATCGATACATACAAGTAAACAAATCGATACATACAAGTAAACAAATCGATACATACAAGTAAACAAATCGATACATACAAGTAAACAAATCGATACATACAAGTAAACAAACAAATTAAACTCAGTTAATATCCTGTATCGACTGAATGGATCCTGGTATGAACGAACTGAAAGTTCTACACTTCTAAATGACGTCATAGTAAAAAAATAATTTAAAAATCTGACCACTGGGTGGAGCCATTGAGGTCATTACGTGAAAGAGAAACCAGACCAGTGCAAAGCGAGAGAAACCAGACCAGTGCTCACACCTTCTACAGAGAACTAAGTGGCTTTATGCAGTTGTACTTTAGACATTACTTCTTTAGACTTATAAAACTTTATATATATATATATATATATATATATATATATATATATATATATATTTTTTTTAACCTTTGGCAATATTTACAGAATGTATTTAATGTCAACAAAGCTCCCTTAACTGAAATAAGAAAGAGAGACCTTATCAACGCTCTTATCGGAATCTACTGCAAACTGATAATTAAGGGAGAAATTGTACCAACACTTTCACATTCTGCATTGGACAACATGGGAGAAACCCTACCAATGCTCAGCTTTTCAACAGATATTTAATGGGGAGAAACTATACACATGCTCTCATCTTCAACCACTGCAAACTAAATTAAGGGAGAGAACATAGTTCTAATTAACATTATATTCTCACCTTCTACAGAGAACTAAGCAAAAAGACACCATACCAATGCTCCCACTCAACTACCATGAGGGCCCTCAAAAAGTAATTAAGGTAGAGAAACTACACCAACGCTCTCACCTTCGTCAACTGTAAACTGGCAGTGTTTATCATTATAGAACAGAATCTTCTTCTTGTCTGGTCTTGTCACAAAGATGATCTGGTCTCCCAAAACCTGGGGAGGAACAGAGGCCGTTAATATGTCTGACTCATTAATACTCACACACACACACACACACACACACACACACCTTCAGTGCTTTGGCAGAGTTGGGTAGCCCCTCCTCCACATCATCTAGCAGTAATCCTCCCAGTCCCAGCTGGTCATGTTTATCCAACAGTCTGAGCAGGGCTTTCTTGTCCTTCAGGTGATATTTGGGCTTGAAGGCATATTTCCCATCCCTCACCTCTATCTTAGGGTTACTGGCCAGCGCCTGGGGGACGGGACAAAGACTGAGTCAAACATTTATTTAAACTTTATTTACATGGGTCTCAAAACACTAGTCTGTTTGGCCCGAGGAAGAGGAGGGTGAGACGGAGGTAAATAAAAGAGAGGTGGAAGAGTTTCTGATCTCTCTCTCCCTCTCCCTCCCTCTCCCTCTCTCTCCCTCCCTCCCTCTCTCCCTCCCTCTCCCTCCCTCTCTCCCTCTCCCTCCCTCTCTCTCTCCCTCCCTCCCTCTCTCCCTCCCTCTCCCTCCCTCTCTCTCTCCCTCTCTCTCTCCCTCTCTCTCCCTCCCTCTCCCTCCCTCCCTCTCTCCCTCCCTCTCTCCCTCTCTCCCTCTCGCTCTCCCTCTCTCTCTCCCTCTCTCTCTCCCTCTCTCTCTCTCCCTCTCTCTCTCTCCCTCTCTCTCTCTCCCTCTCTCTCCCTCTCTCTCCCTCTCTCTCTCTCTCTCTCTCTCTCTCTCTCTCTCTCTCTCTCTCTCTCCCTCTCTCCCTCCCTCCCTCCCTGTCTCTCTCTCTCTCTCTTTCTTTCTGTCTCTCTCTCTCTCTCTCTCTCTCTCATAAGTTTGCAATGGTCAAAAAACATATTTGGCGTCATCTATTGAAAAGGTGAAAGGTCAAGCAACAAAACACTCAGTTTCCCACTCGCACCTCCCGATAACTCTGATAACATGTGAACGCCCCAACACACACCTCAGTCATCAGCCATTGTTTCTACTTCATGATAACTCTGATAACATGTGAACGCCCCAACACACACCATCTTATTGAAAAGGTGAAAGGTCAAGCCCCAACACACACCTCAGTCATCAGCCATTGTTTCTGCTTCATGCCGATGTCCAGTAGTTTGGTCTCATCTAGAATCTCCTCCACAGTCAAGTGGTGAGTATCACCACGCTGGTGTCTGGTCTGGAGGAACAGGAAGGAACACAGAGGAACAGGAAGGAACATAGAGGAACAGGAAGGAACACAGAAGAACAGGAAGGAAAACATGATCAACAGTAACTCAATTGTAAGAAATTAAGCTAACCTGCTAGCCAAGGCTTTCAGTTTGGGCTTGAAAATATGACAAACTAGACCGCCAGTAAAATGTTGAATTTTTCAAGTATGGCATTTAGGACCTGAATGCCACCTGGGCTAGTGTGGTCTAATAGCCAGATGGACAGTTTCTAAAAATCCTTTAATTCAGTGTAGTAGGCTGAGTACCAGACAGAGAAGAACAGAACTCAGAATCTAGGACGTTATTGGTTGGTCACGTGATACATTGTTTAAAAGAAGTCATCTGTTTAATGGCAGCTTGTCTGCATCGACTGTGTCAAGACGAGGTAGCTTCAGTACTGGGAAAAAGACAGAGCGCACACACACACACACACACACACACTGGCACACACACACACTGGCACACACAATCTGTGAACGTTATGCAGATTGTTATGAGTCAAAGTCTGGTGTGAAAAACCACCCAGGCTGTCAGAGTTACTGCACCAGGGCTGAACCATAAACATGTTGACTAACAAAAGTCTGTGTTGTTGTTGTTGTTGTTGTTGTTGTTGTTGTTGTTGTTTACTTCCAAAATAAAGAGTGGAGAACCAAACAATAGGAGGGAGGAACTAACATCACAATAAACCCAATAAGAGACAGACAGAGTAGAGGGAGGAACTAACATCACAATAAACCCAATAAGAGACAGACAGACAGAGTAGAGGGAGGAACTAACATCACAATAAACCCAATAAGAGACAGACAGACAGAGTAGAGGGAGGAACTAACATCACAATAAACCCAATAAGAGACAGACAGAGTAGAGGGAGGAACTAACATCACAATACACCCAATAAGAGACAGACAGACAGAGTAGAGGGAGGAACTAACATCACAATAAACCCAATAAGAGACAGACAGAGTAGAGGGAGGAACTAACATCACAATAAACCCAATAAGAGACAGACAGAGTAGAGGGAGGAACTAACATCACAATAAACCCAATAAGAGACAGACAGACAGAGTAGAGGGAGGAACTAACATCACAATAAACCCAATAAGAGACAGACAGAGTAGAGGGAGGAACTAACATCACAATAAACCCAATAAGAGACAGACAGACAGAGTAGAGGGAGGAACTAACATCACAATAAACCCAATAAGAGACAGACAGAGTAGAGGGAGGAACTAACATCACAATACACCCAATAAGAGACAGACAGACAGAGTAGAGGGAGGAACTAACATCACAATACACCCAATAAGAGACAGACAGACAGAGTAGAGGGAGGAACTAACATCACAATAAACCCAATAAGAGACAGACAGACAGAGGGAGGAACTAACATCACAATACACCCAATAAGAGACAGACAGACAGAGTAGAGGGAGGAACTAACATCACAATACACCCAATAAGAGACAGACAGGCAGAGTAGAGGGAGGAACTAACATCACAATAAACCCAATAAGAGACAGACAGAGTAGAGGGAGGAACTAACATCACAATAAACCCAATAAGAGACAGACAGAGTAGAGGGAGGAACTAACATCACAATACACCCAATAAGAGACAGACAGAGTAGAGGGAGGAACTAACATCACAATACACCCAATAAGAGACAGACAGACAGAGTAGAGGGAGGAACTAACATCACAATAAACCCAATAAGAGACAGACAGACAGAGTAGAGGGAGGAACTAACATCACAATACACCCAATAAGAGACAGACAGAGTAGAGGGAGGAACTAACATCACAATACACCCAATAAGAGACAGACAGAGTAGAGGGAGGAACTAACATCACAATAAACCCAATAAGAGACAGACAGACAGAGGGAGGAACTAACATCACAATAAACCCAATAAGAGACAGACAGACAGAGGGAGGAACTAACATCACAATAAACCCAATAAGAGACAGACAGACAGAGGGAGGAACTAACATCACAATAAACCCAATAAGAGACAGAGTAGAGGGAGGAACTAACATCACAATACACCCAATAAGAGACAGACAGAGTAGAGGGAGGAACTAACATCACAATACACCCAATAAGAGACAGACAGAGTAGAGGGAGGAACTAACATCACAATAAACCCAATAAGAGACAGACAGACAGAGTAGAGGGAGGAACTAACATCACAATAAACCCAATAAGAGACAGACAGAGTAGAGGGAGGAACTAACATCACAATAAACCCAATAAGAGACAGACAGAGTAGAGGGAGGAACTAACATCACAATACACCCAATAAGAGACAGACAGAGTAGAGGGAGGAACTAACATCACAATACACCCAATAAGAGACAGACAGAGTAGAGGGAGGAACTAACATCACAATAAACCCAATAAGAGACAGACAGAGTAGAGGGAGGAACTAACATCACAATACACCCAATAAGAGACAGACAGACAGAGTAGAGGGAGGAACTAACATCACAATAAACCCAATAAGAGACAGACAGAGTAGAGGGAGGAACTAACATCACAATACACCCAATAAGAGACAGACAGAGTAGAGGGAGGAACTAACATCACAATAAACCCAATAAGAGACAGACAGAGTAGAGGGAGGAACTAACATCACAATACACCCAATAAGAGACAGACAGAGTAGAGGGAGGAACTAACATCACAATAAACCCAATAAGAGACAGACAGAGTAGAGGGAGGAACTAACATCACAATACACCCAATAAGAGACATACAGACAGAGTAGAGGGAGGAACTAACATCACAATAAACCCAATAAGAGACAGACAGACAGAGTAGAGGGAGGAACTAACATCACAATACACCCAATAAGAGACAGACAGACAGAGTAGAGGGAGGAACTAACATCACAATAAACCCAATAAGAGACAGACAGACAGAGTAGAGGGAGGAACTAACATCACAATAAACCCAATAAGAGACAGACAGAGTAGAGGGAGGAACTAACATCACAATACACCCAATAAGAGACAGACAGACAGAGTAGAGGGAGGAACTAACATCACAATAAACCCAATAAGAGACAGACAGACAGAGTAGAGGGAGGAACTAACATCACAATAAACCCAATAAGAGACAGACAGACAGAGTAGAGGGAGGAACTAACATCACAATACACCCAATAAGAGACAGACAGACAGAGTAGAGGGAGGAACTAACATCACAATACACCCAATAAGAGACAGACAGAGTAGAGGGAGGAACTAACATCACAATAAACCCAATAAGAGACAGACAGAGTAGAGGGAGGAACTAACATCACAATAAACCCAATAAGAGACAGACAGACAGAGTAGAGGGAGGAACTAACATCACAATAAACCCAATAAGAGACAGACAGACAGAGTAGAGGGAGGAACTAACATCACAATACACCCAATAAGAGACAGACAGAGTAGAGGGAGGAACTAACATCACAATAAACCCAATAAGAGACAGACAGAGTAGAGGGAGGAACTAACATCACAATACACCCAATAAGAGACAGACAGGCAGAGTAGAGGGAGGAACTAACATCACAATAAACCCAATAAGAGACAGACAGGCAGAGTAGAGGGAAGAACTAACATCACAATAAACCCAATAAGAGACAGACAGAGTAGAGGGAGGAACTAACATCACAATAAACCCAATAAGAGACAGACAGACAGAGTAGAGGGAAGAACTAACATCACAATACACCCAATAAGAGACAGACAGAGTAGAGGGAGGAACTAACATCACAATACACCCAATAAGAGACAGACAGAGTAGAGGGAGGAACTAACATCACAATAAACCCAATAAGAGACAGACAGACAGAGTAGAGGGAGGAACTAACATCACAATAAACCCAATAAGAGACAGACAGAGTAGAGGGAGGAACTAACATCACAATAAACCCAATAAGAGACAGACAGACAGAGTAGAGGGAAGAACTAACATCACAATACACCCAATAAGAGACAGACAGAGTAGAGGGAGGAACTAACATCACAATACACCCAATAAGAGACAGACAGAGTAGAGGGAGGAACTAACATCACAATAAACCCAATAAGAGACAGACAGACAGAGTAGAGGGAGGAACTAACATCACAATAAACCCAATAAGAGACAGACAGACAGAGTAGAGGGAGGAACTAACATCACAATACACCCAATAAGAGACAGACAGAGTAGAGGGAGGAACTAACATCACAATAAACCCAATAAGAGACAGACAGACAGAGTAGAGGGAGGAACTAACATCACAATAAACCCAATAAGAGACAGACAGACAGAGTAGAGGGAGGAACTAACATCACAATACACCCAATAAGAGACAGACAGAGTAGAGGGAGGAACTAACATCACAATACACCCAATAAGAGACAGACAGAGTAGAGGGAGGAACTAACATCACAATACACCCAATAAGAGACAGACAGAGTAGAGGGAGGAACTAACATCACAATAAACCCAATAAGAGACAGACAGACAGAGTAGAGGGAGGAACTAACATCACAATAAACCCAATAAGAGACAGACAGACAGAGTAGAGGGAGGAACTAACATCACAATACACCCAATAAGAGACAGACAGAGTAGAGGGAGGAACTAACATCACAATAAACCCAATAAGAGACAGACAGAGTAGAGGGAGGAACTAACATCACAATACACCCAATAAGAGACAGACAGAGTAGAGGGAGGAACTAACATCACAATAAACCCAATAAGAGACAGACAGACAGAGTAGAGGGAGGAACTAACATCACAATAAACCCAATAAGAGACAGACAGAGTAGAGGGAGGAACTAACATCACAATAAACCCAATAAGAGACAGACAGACAGAGTAGAGGGAGGAACTAACATCACAATAAACCCAATAAGAGACAGACAGAGTAGAGGGAGGAACTAACATCACAATAAACCCAATAAGAGACAGACAGAGTAGAGGGAGGAACTAACATCACAATAAACCCAATAAGAGACAGACAGAGTAGAGGGAGGAACTAACATCACAATAAACCCAATAAGAGACAGACAGACAGAGTAGAAGGAGGAACTAACATCACAATAAACCCAATAAGAGACAGACAGACAGAGTAGAGGGAGGAACTAACATCACAATAAACCCAATAAGAGACAGACAGACAGAGTAGAGGGAGGAACTAACATCACAATACACCCAATAAGAGACAGACAGAGTAGAGGGAGGAACTAACATCACAATAAACCCAATAAGAGACAGACAGACAGAGTAGAGGGAGGAACTAACATCACAATACACCCAATAAGAGACAGACAGACAGAGTAGAGGGAGGAACTAACATCACAATAAACCCAATAAGAGACAGACAGAGTAGAGGGAGGAACTAACATCACAATAAACCCAATAAGAGACAGACAGAGTAGAGGGAGGAACTAACATCACAATAAACCCAATAAGAGACATACAGACAGAGTAGAGGGAGGAACTAACATCACAATACACCCAATAAGAGACAGACAGAGTAGAGGGAGGAACTAACATCACAATAAACCCAATAAGAGACAGACAGAGTAGAGGGAGGAACTAACATCACAATAAACCCAATAAGAGACAGACAGAGTAGAGGGAGGAACTAACATCACAATAAACCCAATAAGAGACAGACAGACAGAGTAGAGGGAGGAACTAACATCACAATAAACCCAATAAGAGACAGACAGACAGAGTAGAGGGAGGAACTAACATCACAATAAACCCAATAAGAGACAGACAGACAGAGTAGAGGGAGGAACTAACATCACAATAAACCCAATAAGAGACAGACAGACAGAGTAGAGGGAGGAACTAACATCACAATAAACCCAATAAGAGACAGACAGACAGAGTAGAGGGAGGAACTAACATCACAATAAACCCAATAAGAGACAGACAGACAGAGTAGAGGGAGGAACTAACATCACAATAAACCCAATAAGAGACAGACAGACAGAGTAGAGGGAGGAACTAACATCACAATAAACCCAATAAGAGACAGACAGACAGAGTAGAGGGAGGAACTAACATCACAATAAACCCAATAAGAGACAGACAGACAGAGTAGAGGGAGGAACTAACATCACAATAAACCCAATAAGAGACAGACAGACAGAGTAGAGGGAGGAACTAACATCACAATAAACCCAATAAGAGACAGACAGACAGAGTAGAGGGAGGAACTAACATCACAATAAACCCAATAAGAGACAGACAGACAGAGTAGAGGGAGGAACTAACATCACAATAAACCCAATAAGAGACAGACAGACAGAGTAGAGGGAGGAACTAACATCACAATAAACCCAATAAGAGACAGACAGAGTAGAGGGAGGAACTAACATCACAATAAACCCAATAAGAGACAGACAGAGTAGAGGGAGGAACTAACATCACAATACACCCAATAAGAGACAGACAGAGTAGAGGGAGGAACTAACATCACAATACACCCAATAAGAGACAGACAGACAGAGTAGAGGGAGGAACTAACATCACAATAAACCCAATAAGAGACAGACAGACAGAGTAGAGGGAGGAACTAACATCACAATACACCCAATAAGAGACAGACAGAGTAGAGGGAGGAACTAACATCACAATACACCCAATAAGAGACAGACAGAGTAGAGGGAGGAACTAACATCACAATAAACCCAATAAGAGACAGACAGACAGAGGGAGGAACTAACATCACAATAAACCCAATAAGAGACAGACAGACAGAGGGAGGAACTAACATCACAATAAACCCAATAAGAGACAGACAGACAGAGGGAGGAACTAACATCACAATAAACCCAATAAGAGACAGAGTAGAGGGAGGAACTAACATCACAATACACCCAATAAGAGACAGACAGAGTAGAGGGAGGAACTAACATCACAATACACCCAATAAGAGACAGACAGAGTAGAGGGAGGAACTAACATCACAATAAACCCAATAAGAGACAGACAGACAGAGTAGAGGGAGGAACTAACATCACAATAAACCCAATAAGAGACAGACAGAGTAGAGGGAGGAACTAACATCACAATAAACCCAATAAGAGACAGACAGAGTAGAGGGAGGAACTAACATCACAATACACCCAATAAGAGACAGACAGAGTAGAGGGAGGAACTAACATCACAATACACCCAATAAGAGACAGACAGAGTAGAGGGAGGAACTAACATCACAATAAACCCAATAAGAGACAGACAGAGTAGAGGGAGGAACTAACATCACAATACACCCAATAAGAGACAGACAGACAGAGTAGAGGGAGGAACTAACATCACAATAAACCCAATAAGAGACAGACAGAGTAGAGGGAGGAACTAACATCACAATACACCCAATAAGAGACAGACAGAGTAGAGGGAGGAACTAACATCACAATAAACCCAATAAGAGACAGACAGAGTAGAGGGAGGAACTAACATCACAATACACCCAATAAGAGACAGACAGAGTAGAGGGAGGAACTAACATCACAATAAACCCAATAAGAGACAGACAGAGTAGAGGGAGGAACTAACATCACAATACACCCAATAAGAGACAGACAGACAGAGTAGAGGGAGGAACTAACATCACAATAAACCCAATAAGAGACAGACAGAGTAGAGGGAGGAACTAACATCACAATACACCCAATAAGAGACATACAGACAGAGTAGAGGGAGGAACTAACATCACAATAAACCCAATAAGAGACAGACAGACAGAGTAGAGGGAGGAACTAACATCACAATACACCCAATAAGAGACAGACAGACAGAGTAGAGGGAGGAACTAACATCACAATAAACCCAATAAGAGACAGACAGACAGAGTAGAGGGAGGAACTAACATCACAATAAACCCAATAAGAGACAGACAGAGTAGAGGGAGGAACTAACATCACAATACACCCAATAAGAGACAGACAGACAGAGTAGAGGGAGGAACTAACATCACAATAAACCCAATAAGAGACAGACAGACAGAGTAGAGGGAGGAACTAACATCACAATAAACCCAATAAGAGACAGACAGACAGAGTAGAGGGAGGAACTAACATCACAATACACCCAATAAGAGACAGACAGACAGAGTAGAGGGAGGAACTAACATCACAATACACCCAATAAGAGACAGACAGAGTAGAGGGAGGAACTAACATCACAATAAACCCAATAAGAGACAGACAGAGTAGAGGGAGGAACTAACATCACAATAAACCCAATAAGAGACAGACAGACAGAGTAGAGGGAGGAACTAACATCACAATAAACCCAATAAGAGACAGACAGAGTAGAGGGAGGAACTAACATCACAATAAACCCAATAAGAGACAGACAGACAGAGTAGAGGGAAGAACTAACATCACAATACACCCAATAAGAGACAGACAGAGTAGAGGGAGGAACTAACATCACAATACACCCAATAAGAGACAGACAGAGTAGAGGGAGGAACTAACATCACAATAAACCCAATAAGAGACAGACAGACAGAGTAGAGGGAGGAACTAACATCACAATAAACCCAATAAGAGACAGACAGAGTAGAGGGAGGAACTAACATCACAATAAACCCAATAAGAGACAGACAGACAGAGTAGAGGGAAGAACTAACATCACAATACACCCAATAAGAGACAGACAGAGTAGAGGGAGGAACTAACATCACAATACACCCAATAAGAGACAGACAGAGTAGAGGGAGGAACTAACATCACAATAAACCCAATAAGAGACAGACAGACAGAGTAGAGGGAGGAACTAACATCACAATAAACCCAATAAGAGACAGACAGACAGAGTAGAGGGAGGAACTAACATCACAATACACCCAATAAGAGACAGACAGAGTAGAGGGAGGAACTAACATCACAATAAACCCAATAAGAGACAGACAGACAGAGTAGAGGGAGGAACTAACATCACAATAAACCCAATAAGAGACAGACAGACAGAGTAGAGGGAGGAACTAACATCACAATACACCCAATAAGAGACAGACAGAGTAGAGGGAGGAACTAACATCACAATACACCCAATAAGAGACAGACAGAGTAGAGGGAGGAACTAACATCACAATACACCCAATAAGAGACAGACAGAGTAGAGGGAGGAACTAACATCACAATAAACCCAATAAGAGACAGACAGACAGAGTAGAGGGAGGAACTAACATCACAATAAACCCAATAAGAGACAGACAGACAGAGTAGAGGGAGGAACTAACATCACAATACACCCAATAAGAGACAGACAGAGTAGAGGGAGGAACTAACATCACAATAAACCCAATAAGAGACAGACAGAGTAGAGGGAGGAACTAACATCACAATACACCCAATAAGAGACAGACAGAGTAGAGGGAGGAACTAACATCACAATAAACCCAATAAGAGACAGACAGACAGAGTAGAGGGAGGAACTAACATCACAATAAACCCAATAAGAGACAGACAGAGTAGAGGGAGGAACTAACATCACAATAAACCCAATAAGAGACAGACAGACAGAGTAGAGGGAGGAACTAACATCACAATAAACCCAATAAGAGACAGACAGAGTAGAGGGAGGAACTAACATCACAATAAACCCAATAAGAGACAGACAGAGTAGAGGGAGGAACTAACATCACAATAAACCCAATAAGAGACAGACAGAGTAGAGGGAGGAACTAACATCACAATAAACCCAATAAGAGACAGACAGACAGAGTAGAAGGAGGAACTAACATCACAATAAACCCAATAAGAGACAGACAGACAGAGTAGAGGGAGGAACTAACATCACAATAAACCCAATAAGAGACAGACAGACAGAGTAGAGGGAGGAACTAACATCACAATACACCCAATAAGAGACAGACAGAGTAGAGGGAGGAACTAACATCACAATAAACCCAATAAGAGACAGACAGACAGAGTAGAGGGAGGAACTAACATCACAATACACCCAATAAGAGACAGACAGACAGAGTAGAGGGAGGAACTAACATCACAATAAACCCAATAAGAGACAGACAGAGTAGAGGGAGGAACTAACATCACAATAAACCCAATAAGAGACAGACAGAGTAGAGGGAGGAACTAACATCACAATAAACCCAATAAGAGACATACAGACAGAGTAGAGGGAGGAACTAACATCACAATACACCCAATAAGAGACAGACAGAGTAGAGGGAGGAACTAACATCACAATAAACCCAATAAGAGACAGACAGAGTAGAGGGAGGAACTAACATCACAATAAACCCAATAAGAGACAGACAGAGTAGAGGGAGGAACTAACATCACAATAAACCCAATAAGAGACAGACAGACAGAGTAGAGGGAGGAACTAACATCACAATAAACCCAATAAGAGACAGACAGACAGAGTAGAGGGAGGAACTAACATCACAATAAACCCAATAAGAGACAGACAGACAGAGTAGAGGGAGGAACTAACATCACAATAAACCCAATAAGAGACAGACAGACAGAGTAGAGGGAGGAACTAACATCACAATAAACCCAATAAGAGACAGACAGACAGAGTAGAGGGAGGAACTAACATCACAATAAACCCAATAAGAGACAGACAGACAGAGTAGAGGGAGGAACTAACATCACAATAAACCCAATAAGAGACAGACAGACAGAGTAGAGGGAGGAACTAACATCACAATAAACCCAATAAGAGACAGACAGACAGAGTAGAGGGAGGAACTAACATCACAATAAACCCAATAAGAGACAGACAGACAGAGTAGAGGGAGGAACTAACATCACAATAAACCCAATAAGAGACAGACAGACAGAGTAGAGGGAGGAACTAACATCACAATAAACCCAATAAGAGACAGACAGACAGAGTAGAGGGAGGAACTAACATCACAATAAACCCAATAAGAGACAGACAGACAGAGTAGAGGGAGGAACTAACATCACAATAAACCCAATAAGAGACAGACAGACAGAGTAGAGGGAGGAACTAACATCACAATAAACCCAATAAGAGACAGACAGAGTAGAGGGAGGAACTAACATCACAATAAACCCAATAAGAGACAGACAGACAGAGTAGAGGGAGGAACTAACATCACAATAAACCCAATAAGAGACAGACAGAGTAGAGGGAGGAACTAACATCACAATAAACCCAATAAGAGACAGACAGACAGAGTAGAGGGAGGAACTAACATCACAATAAACCCAATAAGAGACAGACAGAGTAGAGGGAGGAACTAACATCACAATAAACCCAATGAGAGACAGACAGACAGAGTAGAGGGAGGAACTAACATCACAATAAACCCAATAAGAGACAGACAGATAGAGTAGAGGGAGGAACTAACATCACAATAAACCCAATAAGAGACAGACAGATAGAGTAGAGGGAGGAACTAACATCACAATAAACCCAATAAGAGACAGACAGAGTAGAGGGAGGAACTAACATCACAATACACCCAATAAGAGACAGACAGAGTAGAGGGAGGAACTAACATCACAATACACCCAATAAGAGACAGACAGAGTAGAGGGAGGAACTAACATCACAATACACCCAATAAGAGACAGACAGAGTAGAGGGAGGAACTAACATCACAATACACCCAATAAGAGACAGACAGACAGAGTAGAGGGAGGAACTAACATCACAATAAACCCAATAAGAGACAGACAGAGTAGAGGGAGGAACTAACATCACAATAAACCCAATAAGAGACAGACAGAGTAGAGGGAGGAACTAACATCACAATACACCCAATAAGAGACAGACAGAGTAGAGGGAGGAACTAACATCACAATAAACCCAATGAGAGACAGACAGACAGAGTAGAGGGAGGAACTAACATCACAATAAACCCAATAAGAGACAGACAGATAGAGTAGAGGGAGGAACTAACATCACAATAAACCCAATAAGAGACAGACAGAGTAGAGGGAGGAACTAACATCACAATACACCCAATAAGAGACAGACAGAGTAGAGGGAGGAACTAACATCACAATAAACCCAATAAGAGACATACAGACAGAGTAGAGGGAGGAACTAACATCACAATACACCCAATAAGAGACAGACAGAGTAGAGGGAGGAACTAACATCACAATACACCCAATAAGAGACAGACAGAGTAGAGGGAGGAACTAACATCACAATAAACCCAATAAGAGACAGACAGACAGAGTAGAGGGAGGAACTAACATCACAATAAACCCAATAAGAGACATACAGACAGAGTAGAGGGAGGAACTAACATCACAATACACCCAATAAGAGACAGACAGACAGACAGAGGGAGGAACTAACATCACAATAAACCCAATAAGAGACAGACAGACAGAGGGAGGAACTAACATCACAATAAACCCAATAAGAGACATACAGACAGAGTAGAGGGAGGAACTAACATCACAATACACCCAATAAGAGACAGACAGACAGAGGGAGGAACTAACATCACAATAAACCCAATAAGAGACATACAGACAGAGTAGAGGGAGGAACTAACATCACAATACACCCAATAAGAGACAGACAGACAGAGGGAGGAACTAACATCACAATACACCCAATAAGAGACAGACAGAGTAGAGGGAGGAACTAACATCACAATACACCCAATAAGAGACAGACAGAGTAGAGGGAGGAACTAACATCACAATAAACCCAATAAGAGACAGACAGAGTAGAGGGAGGAACTAACATCACAATACACCCAATAAGAGACAGACAGAGTAGAGGGAGGAACTAACATCACAATACACCCAATAAGAGACAGACAGACAGAGTAGAGGGAGGAACTAACATCACAATACACCCAATAAGAGACAGACAGACAGAGTAGAGGGAGGAACTAACATCACAATAAACCCAATAAGAGACAGACAGACAGAGGGAGGAACTAACATCACAATAAACCCAATAAGAGACAGACAGACAGAGTAGAGGGAGGAACTAACATCACAATAAACCCAATAAGAGACAGACAGACAGAGTAGAGGGAGGAACTAACATCACAATAAACCCAATAAGAGACAGAGTAGAGGGAGGAACTAACATCACAATACACCCAATAAGAGACAGACAGACAGAGTAGAGGGAGGAACTAACATCACAATAAACCCAATAAGAGACAGACAGAGTAGAGGGAGGAACTAACATCACAATACACCCAATAAGAGACAGACAGAGTAGAGGGAGGAACTAACATCACAATAAACCCAATAAGAGACAGAGTAGAGGGAGGAACTAACATCACAATACACCCAATAAGAGACAGACAGACAGAGGGAGGAACTAACATCACAATAAACCCAATAAGAGACAGACAGACAGAGTAGAGGGAGGAACTAACATCACAATAAACCCAATAAGAGACAGACAGAGTAGAGGGAGGAACTAACATCACAATACACCCAATAAGAGACAGACAGAGTAGAGGGAGGAACTAACATCACAATACACCCAATAAGAGACAGACAGACAGAGTAGAGGGAGGAACTAACATCACAATACACCCAATAAGAGACAGACAGAGTAGAGGGAGGAACTAACATCACAATAAACCCAATAAGAGACAGACAGACAGAGTAGAGGGAGGAACTAACATCACAATACACCCAATAAGAGACAGACAGACAGAGTAGAGGGAGGAACTAACATCACAATACACCCAATAAGAGACAGACAGACAGAGTAGAGGGAGGAACTAACATCACAATAAACCCAATAAGAGACATACAGACAGAGTAGAGAGAGGAACTAACATCACAATACACCCAATAAGAGACAGACAGAGTAGAGGGAGGAACTAACATCACAATACACCCAATAAGAGACAGAGTAGAGGGAGGAACTAACATCACAATACACCCAATAAGAGACATACAGACAGAGTAGAGGGAGGAACTAACATCACAATAAACCCAATAAGAGACAGACAGACAGAGTAGAGGGAGGAACTAACATCACAATACACCCAATAAGAGACAGACAGAGTAGAGGGAGGAACTAACATCACAATAAACCCAATAAGAGACAGACAGACAGAGTAGAGGGAGGAACTAACATCACAATACACCCAATAAGAGACAGACAGACAGAGGGAGGAACTAACATCACAATAAACCCAATAAGAGACAGACAGAGTAGAGGGAGGAACTAACATCACAATACACCCAATAAGAGACAGACAGAGTAGAGGGAGGAACTAACATCACAATAAACCCAATAAGAGACATACAGACAGAGTAGAGGGAGGAACTAACATCACAATACACCCAATAAGAGACAGACAGAGTAGAGGGAGGAACTAACATCACAATACACCCAATAAGAGACAGACAGAGTAGAGGGAGGAACTAACATCACAATAAACCCAATAAGAGACAGACAGAGTAGAGGGAGGAACTAACATCACAATAAACCCAATAAGAGACAGACAGAGTAGAGGGAGGAACTAACATCACAATAAACCCAATAAGAGACAGACAGAGTAGAGGGAGGAACTAACATCACAATAAACCCAATAAGAGACAGACAGACAGAGTAGAGGGAGGAACTAACATCACAATACACCCAATAAGAGACAGACAGACAGAGTAGAGGGAGGAACTAACATCACAATAAACCCAATAAGAGACAGACAGAGTAGAGGGAGGAACTAACATCACAATAAACCCAATAAGAGACAGACAGACAGAGTAGAGGGAGGAACTAACATCACAATACACCCAATAAGAGACAGACAGAGTAGAGGGAGGAACTAACATCACAATAAACCCAATAAGAGACAGACAGACAGAGTAGAGGGAGGAACTAACATCACAATAAACCCAATAAGAGACAGACAGAGTAGAGGGAGGAACTAACATCACAATAAACCCAATAAGAGACAGACAGACAGAGTAGAGGGAGGAACTAACATCACAATACACCCAATAAGAGACAGACAGACAGAGTAGAGGGAGGAACTAACATCACAATAAACCCAATAAGAGACAGACAGAGTAGAGGGAGGAACTAACATCACAATAAACCCAATAAGAGACAGACAGAGTAGAGGGAGGAACTAACATCACAATAAACCCAATAAGAGACAGACAGACAGAGTAGAGGGAGGAACTAACATCACAATAAACCCAATAAGAGACAGACAGACAGAGTAGAGGGAGGAACTAACATCACAATAAACCCAATAAGAGACAGACAGACAGAGTAGAGGGAGGAACTAACATCACAATAAACCCAATAAGAGACAGACAGACAGAGGGAGGAACTAACATCACAATAAACCCAATAAGAGACAGACAGAGTAGAGGGAGGAACTAACATCACAATACACCCAATAAGAGACAGACAGAGTAGAGGGAGGAACTAACATCACAATACACCCAATAAGAGACAGACAGAGTAGAGGGAGGAACTAACATCACAATACACCCAATAAGAGACAGACAGAGTAGAGGGAGGAACTAACATCACAATAAACCCAATAAGAGACAGACAGACAGAGTAGAGGGAGGAACTAACATCACAATACACCCAATAAGAGACAGACAGAGTAGAGGGAGGAACTAACATCACAATAAACCCAATAAGAGACAGACAGACAGAGTAGAGGGAGGAACTAACATCACAATAAACCCAATAAGAGACAGACAGACAGAGTAGAGGGAGGAACTAACATCACAATAAACCCAATAAGAGACAGACAGACAGAGTAGAGGGAGGAACTAACATCACAATAAACCCAATAAGAGACAGACAGACAGACAGAGGGAGGAACTAACATCACAATAAACCCAATAAGAGACAGACAGAGTAGAGGGAGGAACTAACATCACAATAAACCCAATAAGAGACAGACAGACAGAGTAGAGGGAGGAACTAACATCACAATAAACCCAATAAGAGACAGACAGACAGAGTAGAGGGAGGAACTAACATCACAATAAACCCAATAAGAGACAGACAGACAGAGTAGAGGGAGGAACTAACATCACAATAAACCCAATAAGAGACAGACAGACAGAGTAGAGGGAGGAACTAACATCACAATAAACCCAATAAGAGACAGACAGATAGAGTAGAGGGAGGAACTAACATCACAATAAACCCAATAAGAGACAGACAGACAGAGTAGAGGGAGGAACTAACATCACAATACACCCAATAAGAGACAGACAGACAGAGTAGAGGGAGGAACTAACATCACAATAAACCCAATAAGAGACAGACAGAGTAGAGGGAGGAACTAACATCACAATAAACCCAATAAGAGACAGAGTAGAGGGAGGAACTAACATCACAATACACCCAATAAGAGACAGACAGACAGAGTAGAGGGAGGAACTAACATCACAATAAACCCAATAAGAGACAGACAGAGTAGAGGGAGGAACTAACATCACAATAAACCCAATAAGAGACAGACAGAGTAGAGGGAGGAACTAACATCACAATAAACCCAATAAGAGACAGACAGACAGAGTAGAGGGAGGAACTAACATCACAATACACCCAATAAGAGACAGACAGAGTAGAGGGAGGAACTAACATCACAATACACCCAATAAGAGACAGACAGACAGAGTAGAGGGAGGAACTAACATCACAATAAACCCAATAAGAGACAGACAGACAGAGTAGAGGGAGGAACTAACATCACAATAAACCCAATAAGAGACAGACAGACAGAGTAGAGGGAGGAACTAACATCACAATAAACCCAATAAGAGACAGACAGACAGAGTAGAGGGAGGAACTAACATCACAATAAACCCAATAAGAGACAGACAGACAGAGTAGAGGGAGGAACTAACATCACAATAAACCCAATGAGAGACAGACAGACAGAGTAGAGGGAGGAACTAACATCACAATAAACCCAATAAGAGACAGACAGACAGAGTAGAGGGAGGAACTAACATCACAATAAACCCAATAAGAGACAGACAGACAGAGTAGAGGGAGGAACTAACATCACAATAAACCCAATAAGAGACAGACAGAGTAGAGGGAGGAACTAACATCACAATACACCCAATAAGAGACAGACAGAGTAGAGGGAGGAACTAACATCACAATACACCCAATAAGAGACAGACAGACAGAGTAGAGGGAGGAACTAACATCACAATACACCCAATAAGAGACAGACAGAGTAGAGGGAGGAACTAACATCACAATAAACCCAATAAGAGACATACAGACAGAGTAGAGGGAGGAACTAACATCACAATACACCCAATAAGAGACAGACAGACAGAGGGAGGAACTAACATCACAATAAACCCAATAAGAGACAGACAGAGTAGAGGGAGGAACTAACACCACAATAAACCCAATAAGAGACATACAGACAGAGTAGAGGGAGGAACTAACATCACAATACACCCAATAAGAGACAGACAGAGTAGAGGGAGGAACTAACATCACAATACACCCAATAAGAGACAGACAGAGTAGAGGGAGGAACTAACATCACAATAAACCCAATAAGAGACAGACAGACAGAGTAGAGGGAGGAACTAACATCACAATACACCCAATAAGAGACAGAGTAGAGGGAGGAACTAACATCACAATAAACCCAATAAGAGACAGACAGAGTAGAGGGAGGAACTAACATCACAATAAACCCAATAAGAGACAGACAGACAGAGTAGAGGGAGGAACTAACATCACAATAAACCCAATAAGAGACAGACAGAGTAGAGGGAGGAACTAACATCACAATAAACCCAATAAGAGACAGACAGAGTAGAGGGAGGAACTAACATCACAATACACCCAATAAGAGACAGACAGACAGAGGGAGGAACTAACATCACAATAAACCCAATAAGAGACAGACAGAGTAGAGGGAGGAACTAACACCACAATAAACCCAATAAGAGACATACAGACAGAGTAGAGGGAGGAACTAACATCACAATACACCCAATAAGAGACAGACAGAGTAGAGGGAGGAACTAACATCACAATACACCCAATAAGAGACAGACAGAGTAGAGGGAGGAACTAACATCACAATAAACCCAATAAGAGACATACAGACAGAGTAGAGGGAGGAACTAACATCACAATACACCCAATAAGAGACAGACAGACAGAGGGAGGAACTAACATCACAATAAACCCAATAAGAGACATACAGACAGAGTAGAGGGAGGAACTAACATCACAATACACCCAATAAGAGACAGACAGACAGAGGGAGGAACTAACATCACAATACACCCAATAAGAGACAGACAGAGTAGAGGGAGGAACTAACATCACAATACACCCAATAAGAGACAGACAGAGTAGAGGGAGGAACTAACATCACAATACACCCAATAAGAGACAGACAGACAGAGGGAGGAACTAACATCACAATAAACCCAATAAGAGACAGACAGAGTAGAGGGAGGAACTAACATCACAATAAACCCAATAAGAGACAGACAGACAGAGTAGAGGGAGGAACTAACATCACAATAAACCCAATAAGAGACAGACAGACAGAGTAGAGGGAGGAACTAACATCACAATACACCCAATAAGAGACAGACAGAGTAGAGGGAGGAACTAACATCACAATAAACCCAATAAGAGACGGACAGACAGAGTAGAGGGAGGAACTAACATCACAATAAACCCAATAAGAGACAGACAGAGTAGAGGGAGGAACTAACATCACAATACACCCAATAAGAGACAGACAGAGTAGAGGGAGGAACTAACATCACAATACACCCAATAAGAGACAGACAGACAGAGTAGAGGGAGGAACTAACATCACAATACACCCAATAAGAGACAGACAGAGTAGAGGGAGGAACTAACATCACAATAAACCCAATAAGAGACAGACAGAGTAGAGGGAGGAACTAACATCACAATAAACCCAATAAGAGACAGACAGACAGAATAGAGGGAGGAACTAACATCACAATAAACCCAATAAGAGACAGACAGAGTAGAGGGAGGAACTAACATCACAATACACCCAATAAGAGACAGACAGACAGAGTAGAGGGAGGAACTAACATCACAATAAACCCAATAAGAGACAGACAGAGTAGAGGGAGGAACTAACATCACAATAAACCCAATAAGAGACAGACAGAGTAGAGGGAGGAACTAACATCACAATAAACCCAATAAGAGACAGACAGACAGAGTAGAGGGAGGAACTAACATCACAATAAACCCAATAAGAGACAGACAGACAGAGTAGAGGGAGGAACTAACATCACAATAAACCCAATAAGAGACAGACAGAGTAGAGGGAGGAACTAACATCAGAATAAACCCAATAAGAGACAGACAGAGTAGAGGGAGGAACTAACATCAGAATAAACCCAATAAGAGACAGACAGAGTAGAGGGAGGAACTAACATCACAATAAACCCAATAAGAGACAGACAGACAGAGTAGAGGGAGGAACTAACATCACAATAAACCCAATAAGAGACAGACAGACAGAGTAGAGGGAGGAACTAACATCAGAATAAACCCAATAAGAGACAGACAGAGTAGAGGGAGGAACTAACATCACAATACACCCAATAAGAGACAGACAGACAGAGTAGAGGGAGGAACTAACATCACAATAAACCCAATAAGAGACAGACAGACAGAGTAGAGGGAGGAACTAACATCAGAATAAACCCAATAAGAGACAGACAGACAGAGTAGAGGGAGGAACTAACATCACAATAAACCCAATAAGAGACAGACAGACAGAGTAGAGGGAGGAACTAACATCACAATAAACCCAATAAGAGACAGACAGACAGAGTAGAGGGAGGAACTAACATCACAATAAACCCAATAAGAGACAGACAGACAGAGTAGAGGGAGGAACTAACATCACAATAAACCCAATAAGAGACAGACAGAGTAGAGGGAAGAACTAACATCACAATACACCCAATAAGAGACAGACAGACAGAGTAGAGGGAGGAACTAACATCACAATAAACCCAATAAGAGACAGACAGACAGAGTAGAGGGAGGAACTAACATCACAATAAACCCAATAAGAGACAGACAGACAGAGTAGAGGGAGGAACTAACATCACAATAAACCCAATAAGAGACAGACAGACAGAGTAGAGGGAGGAACTAACATCACAATAAACCCAATAAGAGACAGACAGACAGAGTAGAGGGAGGAACTAACATCACAATAAACCCAATAAGAGACAGACAGAGTAGAGGGAAGAACTAACATCACAATACACCCAATAAGAGACAGACAGAGTAGAGGGAGGAACTAACATCACAATAAACCCAATAAGAGACAGACAGACAGAGTAGAGGGAGGAACTAACATCACAATACACCCAATAAGAGACAGACAGAGTAGAGGGAGGAACTAACATCACAATAAACCCAATAAGAGACAGACAGAGTAGAGGGAGGAACTAACATCACAATAAACCCAATAAGAGACAGACAGAGTAGAGGGAAGAACTAACATCACAATAAACCCAATAAGAGACAGACAGACAGAGTAGAGGGAGGAACTAACATCACAATAAACCCAATAAGAGACAGACAGACAGAGTAGAGGGAGGAACTAACATCACAATAAACCCAATAAGAGACAGACAGACAGAGTAGAGGGAGGAACTAACATCACAATAAACCCAATAAGAGACAGACAGAGTAGAGGGAGGAACTAACATCACAATAAACCCAATAAGAGACAGACAGACAGAGTAGAGGGAGGAACTAACATCACAATAAACCCAATAAGAGACAGACAGACAGAGTAGAGGGAGGAACTAACATCACAATAAACCCAATGAGAGACAGACAGACAGAGTAGAGGGAGGAACTAACATCACAATAAACCCAATAAGAGACAGACAGACAGAGTAGAGGGAGGAACTAACATCACAATACACCCAATAAGAGACAGACAGAGTAGAGGGAAGAACTAACATCACAATAAACCCAATAAGAGACAGACAGAGTAGAGGGAAGAACTAACATCACAATAAACCCAATAAGAGACAGACAGAGTAGAGGGAGGAACTAACATCACAATAAACCCAATAAGAGACAGACAGACAGAGTAGAGGGAGGAACTAACATCACAATAAACCCAATAAGAGACAGACAGACAGAGTAGAGGGAGGAACTAACATCACAATAAACCCAATAAGAGACAGACAGACAGAGTAGAGGGAGGAACTAACATCACAATAAACCCAATAAGAGACAGACAGAGTAGAGGGAAGAACTAACATCACAATAAACCCAATAAGAGACAGACAGAGTAGAGGGAGGAACTAACATCACAATAAACCCAATAAGAGACAGACAGACAGAGTAGAGGGAGGAACTAACATCACAATAAACCCAATAAGAGACAGACAGAGTAGAGGGAGGAACTAACATCACAATAAACCCAATAAGAGACAGACAGACAGAGTAGAGGGAGGAACTAACATCACAATAAACCCAATAAGAGACAGACAGACAGAGTAGAGGGAGGAACTAACATCACAATACACCCAATAAGAGACAGACAGACAGAGTAGAGGGAGGAACTAACATCACAATACACCCAATAAGAGACAGACAGAGTAGAGGGAGGAACTAACATCACAATAAACCCAATAAGAGACAGACAGACAGAGTAGAGGGAGGAACTAACATCACAATAAACCCAATGAGAGACAGACAGAGTAGAGGGAGGAACTAACATCACAATAAACCCAATAAGAGACAGACAGAGTAGAGGGAGGAACTAACATCACAATAAACCCAATAAGAGACAGACAGAGTAGAGGGAGGAACTAACATCACAATAAACCCAATAAGAGACAGACAGACAGAGTAGAGGGAGGAACTAACATCACAATAAACCCAATAAGAGACAGACAGACAGAGTAGAGGGAGGAACTAACATCACAATAAACCCAATAAGAGACAGACAGACAGAGTAGAGGGAGGAACTAACATCACAATACACCCAATAAGAGACAGACAGACAGAGTAGAGAGAGGAACTAACATCAGAATACACCCAATAAGAGACAGACAGACAGAGTAGAGGGAGGAACTAACATCACAATACACCCAATAAGAGACAGACAGAGTAGAGGGAGGAACTAACATCACAATAAACCCAATAAGAGACAGACAGAGTAGAGGGAGGAACTAACATCACAATAAACCCAATAAGAGACAGACAGAGTAGAGGGAGGAACTAACATCAGAATAAACCCAATAAGAGACAGACAGACAGAGTAGAGGGAGGAACTAACATCACAATAAACCCAATAAGAGACAGACAGAGTAGAGGGAGGAACTAACATCACAATAAACCCAATAAGAGACAGACAGAGTAGAGGGAGGAACTAACATCACAATACACCCAATAAGAGACAGACAGAGTAGAGGGAGGAACTAACATCACAATAAACCCAATAAGAGACAGACAGAGTAGAGGGAGGAACTAACATCACAATAAACCCAATAAGAGACAGACAGAGTAGAGGGAGGAACTAACATCACAATAAACCCAATAAGAGACAGACAGAGTAGAGGGAGGAACTAACATCACAATAAACCCAATAAGAGACAGACAGGCAGAGTAGAGGGAGGAACTAACATCACAATAAACCCAATAAGAGACAGACAGACAGAGTAGAGGGAGGAACTAACATCACAATAAACCCAATAAGAGACAGACAGACAGAGTAGAGGGAGGAACTAACATCACAATAAACCCAATAAGAGACAGACAGACAGAGTAGAGGGAGGAACTAACATCACAATAAACCCAATAAGAGACAGACAGACAGAGTAGAGGGAGGAACTAACATCACAATACACCCAATAAGAGACAGACAGACAGAGTAGAGGGAGGAACTAACATCACAATACACCCAATAAGAGACAGACAGACAGAGTAGAGGGAGGAACTAACATCACAATAAACCCAATAAGAGACAGACAGGCAGAGTAGAGGGAGGAACTAACATCACAATAAACCCAATAAGAGACAGACAGACAGAGTAGAGGGAGGAACTAACATCACAATACACCCAATAAGAGACAGACAGAGTAGAGGGAGGAACTAACATCACAATAAACCCAATAAGAGACAGACAGACAGAGTAGAGGGAGGAACTAACATCACAATAAACCCAATAAGAGACAGACAGACAGAGTAGAGGGAGGAACTAACATCACAATAAACCCAATAAGAGACAGACAGAGTAGAGGGAGGAACTAACATCACAATACACCCAATAAGAGACAGACAGGCAGAGTAGAGGGAGGAACTAACATCACAATAAACCCAATAAGAGACAGACAGACAGAGTAGAGGGAGGAACTAACATCACAATAAACCCAATAAGAGACAGACAGGCAGAGTAGAGGGAGGAACTAACATCACAATAAACCCAATAAGAGACAGACAGACAGAGTAGAGGGAGGAACTAACATCACAATACACCCAATAAGAGACAGACAGACAGAGTAGAGGGAGGAACTAACATCACAATAAACCCAATAAGAGACAGACAGACAGAGTAGAGGGAGGAACTAACATCACAATAAACCCAATAAGAGACAGACAGACAGAGTAGAGGGAGGAACTAACATCACAATACACCCAATAAGAGACAGACAGACAGAGTAGAGGGAGGAACTAACATCACAATAAACCCAATAAGAGACAGACAGAGTAGAGGGAGGAACTAACATCACAATAAACCCAATAAGAGACAGACAGACAGAGTAGAGGGAGGAACTAACATCACAATAAACCCAATAAGAGACAGACAGAGTAGAGGGAGGAACTAACATCACAATAAACCCAATAAGAGACAGACAGAGTAGAGGGAGGAACTAACATCACAATAAACCCAATAAGAGACAGACAGACAGAGTAGAGGGAGGAACTAACATCACAATAAACCCAATAAGAGACAGACAGAGTAGAGGGAGGAACTAACATCACAATAAACCCAATAAGAGACAGACAGACAGAGTAGAGGGAGGAACTAACATCACAATAAACCCAATAAGAGACAGACAGACAGAGTAGAGGGAGGAACTAACATCACAATAAACCCAATAAGAGACAGACAGAGTAGAGGGAGGAACTAACATCACAATAAACCCAATAAGAGACAGAGTAGAGGGAGGAACTAACATCACAATACACCCAATAAGAGACAGACAGACAGAGTAGAGGGAGGAACTAACATCACAATACACCCAATAAGAGACAGACAGAGTAGAGGGAGGAACTAACATCACAATAAACCCAATAAGAGACAGACAGACAGAGTAGAGGGAGGAACTAACATCACAATAAACCCAATAAGAGACAGAGTAGAGGGAGGAACTAACATCACAATACACCCAATAAGAGACAGACAGACAGAGTAGAGGGAGGAACTAACATCACAATAAACCCAATAAGAGACAGACAGACAGAGTAGAGGGAGGAACTAACATCACAATACACCCAATAAGAGACAGACAGACAGAGTAGAGGGAGGAACTAACATCACAATACACCCAATAAGAGACAGACAGACAGAGTAGAGGGAGGAACTAACATCACAATAAACCCAATAAGAGACAGACAGACAGAGTAGAGGGAGGAACTAACATCACAATACACCCAATAAGAGACAGACAGAGTAGAGGGAGGAACTAACATCACAATAAACCCAATAAGAGACAGACAGAGTAGAGGGAGGAACTAACATCACAATAAACCCAATAAGAGACAGACAGACAGAGTAGAGGGAGGAACTAACATCACAATAAACCCAATAAGAGACAGACAGACAGAGTAGAGGGAGGAACTAACATCACAATACACCCAATAAGAGACAGACAGAGTAGAGGGAGGAACTAACATCACAATAAACCCAATAAGAGACAGACAGAGTAGAGGGAGGAACTAACATCACAATAAACCCAATAAGAGACAGACAGAGTAGAGGGAGGAACTAACATCACAATACACCCAATAAGAGACAGACAGAGTAGAGGGAGGAACTAACATCACAATACACCCAATAAGAGACAGACAGACAGAGTAGAGGGAGGAACTAACATCACAATAAACCCAATAAGAGACAGACAGACAGAGTAGAGGGAGGAACTAACATCACAATAAACCCAATAAGAGACAGACAGACAGAGTAGAGGGAGGAACTAACATCACAATAAACCCAATAAGAGACAGACAGAGTAGAGGGAGGAACTAACATCACAATAAACCCAATAAGAGACAGACAGAGTAGAGGGAGGAACTAACATCACAATAAACCCAATAAGAGACAGAGTAGAGGGAGGAACTAACATCACAATACACCCAATAAGAGACAGACAGACAGAGTAGAGGGAGGAACTAACATCACAATACACCCAATAAGAGACAGACAGAGTAGAGGGAGGAACTAACATCACAATAAACCCAATAAGAGACAGACAGACAGAGTAGAGGGAGGAACTAACATCACAATAAACCCAATAAGAGACAGAGTAGAGGGAGGAACTAACATCACAATACACCCAATAAGAGACAGACAGACAGAGTAGAGGGAGGAACTAACATCACAATAAACCCAATAAGAGACAGACAGACAGAGTAGAGGGAGGAACTAACATCACAATAAACCCAATAAGAGACAGACAGACAGAGTAGAGGGAGGAACTAACATCACAATAAACCCAATAAGAGACAGACAGACAGAGTAGAGGGAGGAACTAACATCACAATACACCCAATAAGAGACAGACAGACAGAGTAGAGGGAGGAACTAACATCACAATACACCCAATAAGAGACGGACAGAGTAGAGGGAGGAACTAACATCATAATACACCCAATAAGAGACGGACAGAGTAGAGGGAGGAACTAACATCACAATAAACCCAATAAGAGACAGAGTAGAGGGAGGAACTAACATCACAATACACCCAATAAGAGACAGACAGACAGAGTAGAGGGAGGAACTAACATCACAATACACCCAATAAGAGACGGACAGAGTAGAGGGAGGAACTAACATCATAATACACCCAATAAGAGACGGACAGAGTAGAGGGAGGAACTAACATCACAATAAACCCAATAAGAGACAGACAGAGTAGAGGGAGGAACTAACATCACAATAAACCCAATAAGAGACAGACAGACAGAGTAGAGGGAGGAACTAACATCACAATAAACCCAATAAGAGACAGACAGAGTAGAGGGAGGAACTAACATCACAATAAACCCAATAAGAGACAGACAGACAGAGTAGAGGGAGGAACTAACATCACAATACACCCAATAAGAGACAGACAGAGTAGAGGGAGGAACTAACATCACAATAAACCCAATAAGAGACAGACAGACAGAGTAGAGGGAGGAACTAACATCACAATAAACCCAATAAGAGACAGACAGAGTAGAGGGAGGAACTAACATCACAATAAACCCAATAAGAGACAGACAGAGTAGAGGGAGGAACTAACATCACAATACACCCAATAAGAGACAGACAGAGTAGAGGGAGGAACTAACATCACAATACACCCAATAAGAGACAGACAGAGTAGAGGGAGGAACTAACATCACAATACACCCAATAAGAGACAGACAGAGTAGAGGGAGGAACTAACATCACAATAAACCCAATAAGAGACAGACAGAGTAGAGGGAGGAACTAACATCACAATAAACCCAATAAGAGACAGACAGACAGAGTAGAGGGAGGAACTAACATCACAATAAACCCAATAAGAGACAGACAGACAGAGTAGAGGGAGGAACTAACATCACAATACACCCAATAAGAGACAGACAGAGTAGAGGGAGGAACTAACATCACAATAAACCCAATAAGAGACAGACAGACAGAGTAGAGGGAGGAACTAACATCACAATAAACCCAATAAGAGACAGACAGACAGAGTAGAGGGAGGAACTAACATCACAATAAACCCAATAAGAGACAGACAGACAGAGTAGAGGGAGGAACTAACATCACAATAAACCCAATAAGAGACAGACAGACAGAGTAGAGGGAGGAACTAACATCACAATAAACCCAATAAGAGACAGACAGACAGAGTAGAGGGAGGAACTAACATCACAATACACCCAATAAGAGACAGACAGAGTAGAGGGAGGAACTAACATCACAATACACCCAATAAGAGACAGACAGACAGAGTAGAGGGAGGAACTAACATCACAATACACCCAATAAGAGACAGACAGACAGAGTAGAGGGAGGAACTAACATCACAATACACCCAATAAGAGACAGACAGAGTAGAGGGAGGAACTAACATCACAATAAACCCAATAAGAGACAGACAGAGTAGAGGGAGGAACTAACATCAGAATAAACCCAATGAGAGACATACGGAGGGTTCAGAGGTTAAAAGGGGAGTGGTTTAATTGAGACGACAGCTCAGACTGTTGGAAGGAGGAAGCTCACCAATCAGGACACCAGTGAACCACCTCTCTGACAACATGTCACTACTACAGTGAACCACCTCTCTGACAACATGTCATTACTACAGTGAACCACCTCTCTGACAACATGTCACTACTACAGTGAACCACCTCTCTGACAACATGTCATTACTACAGTGAACCACCTCTCTGACAACATGTCACTACTACAGTGAACCACCTCTCTGACAACATGTCACTACTACAGTGAACCACCTCTCTGACAACATGTCACTACTACAGTGAACCACCTCTCTGACAACATGTCATTACTACAGTGAACCACCTCTCTGACAACATGTCACTACTACAGTGAACCACCTCTCTGACAACATGTCATTACTACAGTGAACCACCTCTCTGACAACATGTCATTACTACAGTGAACCACCTCTCTGACAACATGTCATTACTACAGTGAACCACCTCTCTGACAACATGTCACTACTACAGTGAACCACCTCTCTGACAACATGTCATTACTACAGTGAACCACCTCTCTGACAACATGTCATTACTACAGTGAACCACCTCTCTGACAACATGTCACTACTACAGTGAACCACCTCTCTGACAACATGTCATTACTACAGTGAACCACCTCGCTGACAACATGTCACTACTACAGTGAACCACCTCTCTGACAACATGTCACTACTACAGTGAACCACCTCTCTGACAACATGTCATTACTACAGTGAACCACCTCTCTGACAACATGTCATTACTACAGTGAACCACCTCTCTGACAACATGTCACTAATACAGTGAACCACCTCTCTGACAACATGTCACTACTACAGTGAACCACCTCTCTGACAACATGTCACTACTACAGTGAACCACCTCTCTGACAACATGTCATTACTACAGTGAACCACCTCTCTGACAACATGTCACTACTACAGTGAACCACCTCTCTGACAACATGTCACTACTACAGTGAACCACCTCTGACAACATGTCACTACTACAGTGAACCACCTCTCTGACAACATGTCACTACTACAGTGAACCACCTCTCTGACAACATGTCACTACTACAGTGAACCACCTCTCTGACAACATGTCATTACTACCGTGAACCACCTCTCTGACAACATGTCACTACTACAGTGAACCACTTCTCTGACAACATGTCATTACTACAGTGAACCACCTCTCTGACAACATGTCATTACTACAGTGAACCACCTCTCTGACAACATGTCACTACTACAGTGAACCACCTCTCTGACAACATGTCACTACTACAGTGAACCACCTCTCTGACAACATGTCACTACTACAGTGAACCACCTCTCTGACAACATGTCACTACTACAGTGAACCACCTCTCTGACAACATGTCACTACTACAGTGAACCACCTCTCTGACAACATGTCACTACTACAGTGAACCACCTCTTTGACAACATGTCACTACTACAGTGAACCACCTCTCTGACAACATGTCACTACTACAGTGAACCACCTCTCTGACAACATGTCACTACTACAGTGAACCACCTCTCTGACAACATGTCACTACTACAGCGAACCACCTCTCTGACAACATGTCACTACTACAGCGAACCACCTCTCTGACAACATGTCACTACTACAGCGAACCACCTCTCTGACAACATGTCATTACTACAGTGAACCACCTCTGACAACATGTCATTACTACAGTGGGGATTTGACAGTAGGATAACTAACATGTGTGGTCCTGTGAAGCTCAGTTGGTAGAGGGTGACTCTAGCAACACCAGGCTTGTGGGTTCCACCAGTACGTACTCACTACTGTTAGTCACTACTACAGTGGGGATTTGACAATAGGATAACTAACCCGTTAGTCACTACTGTTAGTCACTCTGGACAAGAGTATCTGCTAAATGACACGAACGTCATGGAAATGGCATCATCCACATATTGGGTGTGTGTGCATGTGTGTGTGTGTGTGTAATGTGTGTGTGTAACGTGTGTGTGTGTGTGTGTGTATAATGTGTGTGTAATGTGTGTGTATAATGTGTGTGTAATGTGTGTGTGTGTAGTGTGTGTGTAGTGTGTGTGTATAATGTGTGTGTGTGTGTGTGTAATGTGTGTGTAGTGTGTATAAGTGTGTGTGTAATGTGTGTGTAATGTGTGTGTATAATGTGTGTGTAATGTGTGTGTGTGTAGTGTGTGTGTAAGTGTGTGTGTAAGTGTGTGTGTAGTGTGTGTGTAATGTGTGTGTGTAATGTGTGTGTGTGTAAGTGTGTGTGTAAGTGTGTGTGTAGTGTGTGTGTAAGTGTGTGTGTGTGTGTGTGTATAATGTGTGTGTGTGTGTGTAATGCGTGTGTGTGTTTGTGTGTAATGTGTGTGTGTGTGTGTGTGTGTGTGTGTGTGTGTGTGTGCGTAATGTGTGTGTGTAATGTGTGTGTGTGTGTGTAATGTGTGTGTGTGTGTGTGTGTGTAATGTGTAATGTGTGTGTGTGTTCACCTTACCTTCATGTAGTTGACTATCTTAGCCAGGCAACCAAACTTGTAGCCAGAGCTGCCTGTCAGGGCCTTCAGGTTGAAGTTACCATTACTGGTGTCTGGAGAGAGAAAGAGAAAACTGGTCAGATATCCTAATTACCTGTTCAGATAAAGACCAGGATCAGAATCTGTACATGTTGTCCCGCTCAAATAAAGACCAGGATCAGAATCTGTACATGTTGTCCCGCTCAAATAAAGACCAGGATCAGAATCTAGACATGTTGTCCTGCTTAAATAAAGACCAGGATCAGAATCTAGACACGTTGTCCTGCTTAAATAAAGACCAGGATCAGAATCTAGACACGTTGTCCTGCTGAAATAAAGACCAGGATCAGAATCTGTACATGTTGTCCCGCTCAAATAAAGACCAGGATCAGAATCTAGACACGTTGTCCTGCTTAAATAAAGACCAGGATCAGAATCTGGACATGTTGTCCTGCTCAAATATAGACCAGGATCAGAATCTAGACACGTTGTCCTGCTGAAATAAAGACCAGGATCAGAATCTGTACATGTTGTCCCGCTGAAATAAAAACCAGGATCAGAATCTAGACACGTTGTCCTGCTGAAATAAAGACCAGGATCAGAATCTAGACATGTTGTCCCGCTGAAATAAAGACCAGGATCAGAATCTAGACATGTTGTCCTGCTGAAATAAAGACCAGGATCAGAATCTAGACATGTTGTCCTGCTGAAATAAAGACCAGGATCAGAATTTGTACATGTTGTCCTGCTCTTGTACCACACTAAGATGAGTCCTTTCAATATCAGTTATTCAATAGACTCATATAGGTCCTGTCAATATCAGTTATTCAATAGACTCATATAGGTCCTGTCAATATCAGTTATTCAATAGACTCATTTAGGTCCTGTCAATATCAGTTATTCAATAGACTCATATAGGTCCTGTCAATATCAGTTATTCAATAGACTCATTTAGGTCCTGTCAATATCAGTTATTCAATAGACTCATATAGGTCCTGTCAATATCAGTTATTCAATAGAGACTCATTTAGGTCCTGTCAATAGCAGTTATTCAATAGACTCATTTAGGTCCTGTCAATATCAGTTATTCAATAGAGACTCATTTAGGTCCTGTCAATATCAGTTATTCAATAGAGACGCATTTAGGTCCTGTCAATATCAGTTATTCAATAGAGACTCATTTAGGTCCTGTCAATATCAGTTATTCAATAGACTCATTTAGGTCCTGTCAATATCAGTTATTCAATAGACTCATTTAGGTCCTGTCAATATCAGTTATTCAATAGAGACTCATTTAGGTCCTGTCAATATCAGTTATTCAATAGACTCATTTAGGTCCTGTCAATATCAGTTATTCAATAGAGACTCATTTAGGTCCTGTCAATATCAGTTATTCAATAGACTCATTTAGGTCCTGTCAATATCAGTTATTCAATAGAGACTCATTTAGGTCCTGTCAATATCAGTTATTCAATAGACTCATTTAGGTCCTGTCAATATCAGTTATTCAATAGACTCATTTAGGTCCTGTCAATATCAGTTATTCAATAGACTCATTTAGGTCCTGTCAATATCAGTTATTCAATAGACTCATTTAGGTCCTGTCAATATCAGTTATTCAATAGAGACTCATTTAGGTCCTGTCAATATCAGTTATTCAATAGAGACTCATTTAGGTCCTGTCAATATCAGTTATTCAATAGACTCATTTAGGTCCTGTCAATATCAGTTATTCAATAGAGACTCATTTAGGTCCTGTCAATATCAGTTATTCAATAGAGACTCATTTAGGTCCTGTCAATATCAGTTATTCAATAGACTCATTTAGGTCCTGTCAATATCAGTTATTCAATAGACTCATTTAGGTCCTGTCAATATCAGTTATTCAATAGACTCATTTAGGTCCTGTCAATATCAGTTATTCAATAGAGACGCATTTAGGTCCTGTCAATATCAGTTATTCAATAGACTCATTTAGGTCCTGTCAATATCAGTTATTCAATAGAGACTCATTTAGGTCCTGTCAATATCAGTTATTCAATAGACTCATATAGGTCCTGTCAATATCAGTTATTCAATAGACTCATATAGGTCCTGTCAATATCAGTTATTCAATAGACTCATTTAGGTCCTGTCAATATCAGTTATTCAATAGAGACTCATTTAGGTCCTGTCAATATCAGTTATTCAATAGAGACTCATTTAGGTCCTGTCAATATCAGTTATTCAATAGAGACTCATTTAGGTCCTGTCAATATCAGTTATTCAATAGACTCATATAGGTCCTGTCAATATCAGTTATTCAATAGAGACTCATTTAGGTCCTGTCAATATCAGTTATTCAATAGAGACTCATTTAGGTCCTGTCAATATCAGTTATTCAATAGAGACTCATTTAGGTCCTGTCAATATCAGTTATTCAATAGAGACTCATTTAGGTCCTGTCAATATCAGTTATTCAATAGAGACTCATTTAGGTCCTGTCAATATCAGTTATTCAATAGAGACTCATTTAGGTCCTGTCAATATCACATTGTACTAATTCAATAGCGTTGTGATTATATTGTTTTTGTGGAAGATTTTAAAAAACAATAAAAAAAAAACCCTAAAAGCTGTAGTAGAAGCATTAGGAAGTGCCCTTCCCCCTGTGTCTGATATGGTTATCAGGGCACTAGCTAGGGGGTATCAGGGCACTAGCTAGGGGGTATAAGGGCACTAGCTAGGGGGTATCAGGGCACTAGCTAGGGGGTATAAGGGCACTAGCTAGGGGTTATCAGGGCACTAGCTAGGGGGTATAAGGGCACTAGCTAGGGGGTATCAGGGCACTAGCTAGGGGGTATCAGGGCACTAGCTAGGGGGTATCAGGGCACTAGCTAGGGGGTATAAGGGCACTAGCTAGGGGGTATCAGGGCACTAGCTAGGGGGTATAAGGGCACTAGCTAGGGGTTATCAGGGCACTAGCTAGGGGGTATAAGGGCACTAGCTAGGGGGTATCAGGGCACTAGCTAGGGGGTATAAGGGCACTAGCTAGGGGGTATCAGGGCACTAGCTAGGGGGTATAAGGGCACTAGCTAGGGGTTATCAGGGCACTAGCTAGGGGGTATAAGGGCACTAGCTAGGGGGTATCAGGGCACTAGCTAGGGGGTATAAGGGCACTAGCTAGGGGGTATCAGGGCACTAGCTAGGGGGTATCAGGGCACTAGCTAGGGGGTATAAGGGCACTAGCTAGGGGGTATCAGGGCACTAGCTAGGGGGTATAAGGGCACTAGCTAGGGGTTATCAGGGCACTAGCTAGGGGGTATAAGGGCACTAGCTAGGGGGTATCAGGGCACTAGCTAGGGGGTATAAGGGCACTAGCTAGGGGGTATCAGGGCACTAGCTAGGGGGTATAAGGGCACTAGCTAGGGGTTATCAGGGCACTAGCTAGGGGGTATAAGGGCACTAGCTAGGGGGTATCAGGGCACTAGCTAGGGGGTATAAGGGCACTAGCTAGGGGGTATCAGGGCACTAGCTAGGGGGTATCAGGGCACTAGCTAGGGGGTATAAGGGCACTAGCTAGGGGTTATCAGGGCACTAGCTAGGGGGTATCATGGCACTAGCTAGGGGGTATCATGGCACTAGCTAGGGGTATCAGGGCACTATCTAGGGGGTATCATGACACTATCTAGGGGGTATCATGACACTAGCTAGGGGGTATAAGGGCACTAGCTAGGGGGTATAAGGGCACTAGCTAGGGTTCCGTTTCAGGCCCTACTCTAGTGGCTCTGCGTCTGTGGCTTCAGCTGTGAGATCCTGTTTCTGGAGACCAGCCAATCAGAGCGGCCTGTTGTTGTGACTCACTAAATGATTCATCACGTGGGCGGGAGCTGCTGCTGGGTGCTAATGAGAAGGCGGGGCATTCATTTCATCTGAGAAGATTTGGCAAATAGAGAGGGGAGAAACGAGGGTGAGCTTAGCCATTGGTAGAGTGGTAAGGTCTGAGCACAGGCTGTGCCTTGTGTGGGGAAGACGAGCAGAACTGCAAGGAGTGGCAGGGAGGAGAGAGAGACACAGAGAGAGCGAGAGAGAGAGCGAGAGAGAGAGGAAGAGAGAGAGACAGAGTGGGGGAAGGGAGAGCGAGAGCATCTTTTGCCTAAATCCTTTACAAGCATCCACCCCACAGTAGAAGCTACACAGGTGAGTCTGCATATTTCTCTGGCACAACGACGGTTAGTGTGTGTGTGTGTGTGTGTGTGTAGTGTGTGTGTGTGGACACACTGGCAGATCTGCAGTCTGTTTGCATGCTTGCCTGCTACAGCCATGTATCAGGGCAAGACGCGTGTGTGTGTGTGTGTGTGTGTGTGTGTGTGTGTAGTGTCTGTGTGTGTAGTGTGTGTGTAGTGTGTGTGTAGTGTGTGTGTAGTGTGTATGTGTGTGTGTGTAGTGTGTGTGTGTAGTGTGTGTGTGTGTAGTGTGCGTGTGTAGTGTGTGTGTGTGTGTGTAGTGTGTGTAGTGTGTGTGTAGTGTGTGTGTGTAGTGTGTAGTGTGTGTGTGTCTACTAGCCTAATCCATCCTATGAAGCCTACATTGTATCTGTGATTGCTTTCATAAGAGGAGGGTTTACCTTCCATCCCTACAGCATTCTGGGAAACAACACTACATTATAAACGGTAAAAGGTTTATCAACACCAGAGGACAGACAGACAGGAGCCCAGCCTATGGGTTACGCTGTGAAGAGACAGACAGACGGGAGCCCAGCCTATGGGTTACGCTGTGAGCAGACAGACAGACAGGAGCCCAGCCTATGGGTTACGCTGTGAGCAGACAGACAGACGGGATCCCAGCCTATGGGTTACGCTGTGAGCAGACAGACGGGAGCCCAGCCTATGGGTTACACTGTGAGCAGACAGACGGGAGCCCAGCCTATGGGTTACACTGTGAGCAGACAGACAGACAGGAGCCCAGCCTATGGGTTACGCTGTGAGCAGACAGACGGGAGCCCAGCCTATGGGTTACGCTGTGAGCAGACAGACAGACAGGAGCCCAGCCTATGGGTTACGCTGTGAGCAGACAGACGGGAGCCCAGCCTATGGGTTACACTGTGAGCAGACAGACAGACAGGAGCCCAGCCTATGGGTTACGCTGTGAGCAGACAGACAGACAGGAGCCCAGCCTATGGGTTACGCTGTGAGCAGACAGACAGACAGGAGCCCAGCCTATGGGTTACACTGTGAGCAGACAGACAGACAGGAGCCCAGCCTATGGGTTACGCTGTGAGCAGACAGACAGACAGGAGCCCAGCCTATGGGTTACGCTGTGAGCAGACAGACAGACAGGAGCCCAGCCTATGGGTTACGCTGTGAGCAGACAGACGGGAGCCCAGTCTATGGGTTACGCTGTGAGCAGACAGACGGGAGCCCAGCCTATGGGTTACGCTGTGAGCAGACAGACGGGAGCCAAGCCTATGGGTTACGCTGTGAGCAGACAGACGGGAGCCCAGCCTATGGGTTACGCTGTGAGCAGACAGACAGACGGGATCCCAGTCTATGGGTTACACTGTGAGCAGACAGACGGGAGCCCAGCCTATGGGTTACGCTGTGAGCAGACAGACGGGAGCCCAGCCTATGGGTTACGCTGTGAGCAGACAGACGGGAGCCCAGCCTATGGGTTACGCTGTGAGCAGACAGACAGACGGGAGCCCAGCCTATGGGTTACGCTGTGAGCAGACAGACGGGAGCCCAGCCTATGGGTTACACTGTGAGCAGACAGACGGGAGCCCAGCCTATGGGTTACGCTGTGAGCAGACAGACGGGAGCCCAGCCTATGGGTTACGCTGTGAGCAGACAGACGGGAGCCCAGCCTATGGGTTACGCTGTGAGCAGACAGACAGACAGGAGCCCAGTCTATGGGTTACGCTGTGAGCAGACAGACGGGAGCCCAGCCTATGGGTTACGCTGTGAGCAGACAGACAGACGGGAGCCCAGCCTATGGGTTACGCTGTGAGCAGACAGACGGGAGCCCAGCCTATGGGTTACGCTGTGAGCAGACAGACGGGAGCCCAGCCTATGGGTAACGCTGTGAGCAGACAGACAGGCGGGAGCCCAGTCTATGGGTTACGCTGTGAGCAGACAGACAGGCGGGAGCCCAGCCTATGGGTTACGCTGTGAGCAGACAGACAGACAGGAGCCCAGCCTATGGGTTACACTGTGAGCAGACAGACGGGAGCCCAGCCTATGGGTTACGCTGTGAGCAGACAGACGGGAGCCCAGCCTATGGGTTACGCTGTGAGCAGACAGACGGGAGCCCAGCCTATGGGTTACGCTGTGAGCAGACAGACAGACAGGAGCCCAGTCTATGGGTTACGCTGTGAGCAGACAGACAGGAGCCCAGCCTATGGGTTACGCTGTGAGCAGACAGACAGACAGGAGCCCAGCCTATGGGTTACGCTGTGAGCAGACAGACAGACGGGATCCCAGCCTATGGGTTACGCTGTGAGCAGACAGACAGACAGGAGCCCAGCCTATGGGTTACGCTGTGAGCAGACAGACAGACAGGAGCCCAGCCTATGGGTTACGCTGTGAGCAGACAGACAGACGGGAGCCCAGTCTATGGGTTACGCTGTGAGCAGACAGAGATGGGAGCCCAGTCTATGGGTTACACTGTGAGCAGACAGACGGGAGCCCAGCCTATGGGTTACGCTGTGAGCAGACAGACAGACGGGATCCCAGCCTATGGGTTACACTGTGAGCAGACAGACGGGAGCCCAGCCTATGGGTTACGCTGTGAGCAGACAGACGGGAGCCCAGCCTATGGGTTACACTGTGAGCAGACAGACGGGAGCCCAGCCTATGGGTTACACTGTGAGCAGACAGACGGGAGCCCAGCCTATGGGTTACACTGTGAGCAGACAGACGGGAGCCCAGCCTATGGGTTACGCTGTGAGCAGACAGACAGACAGGAGCCCAGCCTATGGGTTACGCTGTGAGCAGACAGACGGGAGCCCAGCCTATGGGTTACGCTGTGAGCAGACAGACAGACAGGAGCCCAGCCTATGGGTTACGCTGTGAGCAGACAGACGGGAGCCCAGCCTATGGGTTACGCTGTGAGCAGACAGACGGGAGCCCAGCCTATGGGTTACACTGTGAGCAGACAGACGGGAGCCCAGCCTATGGGTTACGCTGTGAGCAGACAGACGGGAGCCCAGCCTATGGGTTACGCTGTGAGCAGACAGACAGACGGGAGCCCAGCCTATGGGTTACGCTGTGAGCAGACAGACGGGAGCCCAGCCTATGGGTTACGCTGTGAGCAGACAGACGGGAGCCCAGCCTATGGGTTACGCTGTGAGCAGACAGACAGACGGGATCCCAGCCTATGGGTTACGCTGTGAGCAGACAGACGGGAGCCCAGCCTATGGGTTACACTGTGAGCAGACAGACGGGAGCCCAGCCTATGGGTTACACTGTGAGCAGACAGACAGACAGGAGTCCAGTCTATGGGTTACGCTGTGAGCAGACAGACAGACGGGATCCCAGCCTATGGGTTACGCTGTGAGCAGACAGACAGACAGGAGCCCAGTCTATGGGTTACGCTGTGAGCAGACAGACAGACGGGAGCCCAGCCTATGGGTTACGCTGTGAGCAGACAGACAGACGGGAGCCCAGCCTATGGGTTACGCTGTGAGCAGACAGACGGTATGAGTGTTTATATAACAGACTAAAGGATGAGTGTTTTTGTAGCACTGTCAGACTAAAGGATGAGTGTTAATATAGACTGTCAGAGTAAAGGATGAGTGTTTATATAACAGACTAAAGGATGAGTGTTTATATAACAGACTAAAGGATGATTGTTAATATAGACAGTCAGAGTAAAGGATGAGTGTTTATATAACAGACTGTCAGAGTAAAGGATGAGTGTTTATATAACAGACTGTCAGAGTAAAGGATGAGTGTTTATATAACAGACTGTCAGAGTAAAGGATGAGTGTTTATATAACAGACTGTCAGAGTAAAGGATGAGTTATTTTATAACAGACTGTCAGAGTAAAGGATGAGTGTTAATATAGACTGTCAGAGTAAAGAATGAGTGTTAATATAGACTGTCAGAGTAAAGGATGAGTGTTAATATAGACTGTCAGAGTAAAGGATGAGTGTTAATATAGACTGTCAGAGTAAAGGATGAGTGTTTTTGTAACAGACTGTCAGACTAAAGGATGAGTGTTAATATAACAGACTGTCAGAGTAAAGGATGAGTGTTAATATAGACTGTCAGAGTAAAGGATGAGTGTTTTTGTAACAGACTGTCAGAGTAAAGGATGAGTGTTTTTATAACAGCCTGTCAGAGTAAAGAATTAGTGTTTTTGTAACAGACTGTCAGACTAAAGGATGAGTGTTTGTATAACAGACTGTCAGACTAAAGGATGAGTTTTTGGAACAGACAGTCAGAGTAAAGGATGAGTGTTTATATAGACTGTCAGACTAAAGGATGAGTGTTTGTATAACAGACTGCCAGACTAAAGGATGAGTGTTTTTGTAGCAGACTGTCAGACTAAAGGATGAGTGTCTATATAACATACTGTCAGACTAAAGGATGAGTGTTAATATAGACTGTCAGACTAAAGGATGAATGTCTATATAACATACTGTCAGACTAAAGGATGAGTGTCTATATAACATACTGTCAGACTAAAGGATGAGTGTTAATATAGACAGTCAGACTAAAGGATGAGTGTTTTTGTAGCAGAACAGAGAGAGACTAGACTGCTAGAGGATGGTTCCTGGGTCAAACTACACAGGGAATAGGGTGCCAAGCAGGCAGTAATGTTGTTGTGATTCAGACTGGCATAGAGATGACTAGGCTTCTTCTCCTGTAAGGATTTCAATAAGGACACATACACACAAACTCCATACAGGGTTTAATTAGGGTGGATTTGGCTGGCTGTAGACTGGATGGGAATAGACATTAGGGAGGGGGGTGGGGCAGTGGGAGCCCCTGCAGGCAGACACAGCGGGGGATACCGCTCTGCCTCAGTCTGTCTGGGGTCCTACACCACTTCAGGGAGAACACACAGAAGGGAGAGGGGGAGGGGCTTGAGAGGGAGGAGAGAGAGGAGGGGGTAGGTGTGGAGAGGGAGGGAGGGAGGGAGGGAGGGGGTAGGGGTGGAGAGGGAGGGAGGGGAGAGAGGTTGGGGGTAGGGGTGGAGAGGGAGGGAGGAGAGAGAGGAGGGGGTAGGGGTGGAGAGGGTGGGAGCAGAGAGAGGAGGGGGTTGGGGTGGAGAGGGGGGGGAGAGGGTAATGTAGAGAGGAACAGAGAGAGGTGTAGTGCTGGGGTACTAGGCTATGGTAGTGTGGTGTTGGTAGAGGAAGAGAGGGTAATGGTAGAGAGGAACAGAGAGGAGGTAGAGGAGGAGAGGGTAACAGTAGGGAGGAACAGAGAGGAGGTAGAGGAGGAGAGGGTAATGTAGGGAGGAACAGAGGAGGTAGAGGAGGAGAGGGTAACGGTAGGGAGGAACAGAGAGGAGGTAGAGGAGGAGAGGGTAACAGTAGGGAGGAACAGAGAGGAGGTAGAGGAGGAGAGGGTAACGGTAGGGAGGAACAGAGAGGAGGTAGAGGAGGAGAGGGTAACAGTAGGGAGGAACAGAGAGGAGGTAGAGGAGGAGAGGGTAACAGTAGGGAGGAACAGAGAGAGGTGTAGTGCTGGGGTACTAGGCTATGGTAGTGTGGTGTGGGTAGAGGAGGAGAGGGTAATGTAGGGAGGAACAGAGAGAGGTGTAGTACTGGGGTACTAGGCTATGGTAGTGTGGTGTGGGTAGAGGAGGAGAGGGTAACAGTAGGGAGGAACAGAGAGAGGTGTAGTGCTGGGGTACTAGGCTATGGTAGTGTGGTGTGGGTAGAGGAGGAGAGGGTAACAGTAGGGAGGAACAGAGAGAGGTGTAGTGCTGGGGTACTAGGCTATGGTAGTGTGGGTAGAGAAGAGGGTAATGTAGGGAGGAACAGAGAGAGGTGTAGTGCTGGGGTACTAGGCTATGGTAGTGTGGTGTGGGTAGAGGAGGAGAGGGTAACAGTAGGGAGGAACAGAGAGAGGTGTAGTGCTGGGGTACTAGGCTATGGTAGTGTGGGTAGAGAAGAGGGTAATGTAGGGAGGAACAGAGAGAGGTGTAGTGCTGGGGTACTAGGCTATGGTAGTGTGGTGTGGGTAGAGGAGGAGAGGGTAACAGTAGGGAGGAACAGAGAGAGGTGTAGTGCTGGGGTACTAGGCTATGGTAGTGTGGTGTGGGTAGAGGAGGAGAGGGTAATGTAGGGAGGAACAGAGAGGAGGTAGAGGAGAGGGTAACAGTAGAGAGGAACAGAGAGGGGTGTAGTGCTGGAGTACTAGGCTATGGTAGTGTGGTGTGGGTAGAGGAGGAGAGGGTAACAGTAGGGAGGAACAGAGAGAGGTGTAGTGCTGGGGTACTAGGCTATGGTAGTGTGGTGTGGGTCGAGGAGGAGAGGGTAACAGTAGGGAGGAACAGAGAGAGGTGTAGTGCTGGGGTACTAGGCTATGGTAGTGTGGTGTGGGTAGAGGAGGAGAGGGTAACAGTAGGGAGGAACAGAGAGGAGGTAGAGGAGAGGGTAATGTAGAGAGGAACAGAGAGAAGTGTAGTGCTGGGGTACTAGGCTATGGTAGTGTGGTGTGGGTAGAGGAGGAGAGGGTAACAGTAGGGAGGAACAGAGAGGAGGTAGAGGAGGAGAGGGTAACGGTAGGGAGGAACAGAGAGAGGTGTAGTACTGGGGTACAAGGCTATGGTAGTGTGGTGTGGGTAGAGGAGGAGAGGGTAACAGTAGGGAGGAACAGAGAGGAGGTAGAGGAGGAGAGGGTAATGGTAGGGAGGAACAGAGAGGAGGTAGAGGAGGAGAGGGTAATGTAGGGAGGAACAGAGAGGAGGTAGAGGAGGAGAGGGTAATGGTAGGGAGGAACAGAGAGGAGGTAGAGGAGGAGAGGGTAACAGAAGGGAGGAACAGAGAGGAGGTAGAGGAGGAGAGGGTAATGTAGGGAGGAACAGAGAGAGGTGTAGTGCTGGGGTACTAGGCTATGGTAGTGTGGTGTGGGTAGAGGAGGAGAGGGTAATGTAGGGAGGAACAGAGAGAGGTGTAGTGCTGGGGTACTAGGCTATGGTAGTGTGGGTAGAGGAGGAGAGGGTAACGGTCTACATTCATAATAGATAAAGAATGATATCCCTGTTCCTTCACTTCTCTCCTTCCATCAACATCAGCCAACAGAACCTCCAATAACCCAATTAGAAGACACTTTCACACAGGAAGTATTACAGTAGAATTACAGTATTTTCCCCAGAGAGAGAGACCTTCAGTTACCATGACAGTGTTACTAATGTGGACTATCAATAGCCTCTACTACATAGCAACATGAAAACAGTCTGATTAAAGTTGAAGGCCTATTGGCTACTTCACATAGCAACATGAAAACAGTCTGATTAAAGTTGAAGGCTATTGGCTACTTCCATAGCAACATGAAAACAGTCTGATTAAAGTTGAAGACCTATTGGCTACTTACATAGCAACATGAAAACAGTTGAAGGCCTATTGGCTACTTCCATAGCAACATGAAAAGTCTCATTAAAGTTGAAGGCCTATTGGCTACTTCACATAGCAACATGAAAACAGTCTGATTAAAGTTGAAGGCCTATTGGCTACTTCACATAGCAACATGAAAACAGTCTGATTAAAGTTGAAGGCCTATTGGCTACTTCACATAGCAACATGAAAACAGTCTGATTAAAGTTGAAGACCTATTGGCTACTTCCATAGCAACATGAAAACAGTCTGATTAAAGTTGAAGGCCTATTGGCTACTTCCATAGCAACATGAAAACAGTCTGATTAAAGTTGAAGGCTATTGGCTACTTCCATAGCAACATGAAAACAGTCTGATTAAAGTTGAAGACCTATTGGCTACTTCCATAGCAACATTAAAACAGTTGAAGGCCTATTGGCTACTTCACATAGCAACATGAAAACAGTTGAAGGCCTATTGGCTACTTCACATAGCAACATGAAAACAGTCTGATTAAAGTTGAAGGCCTATTGGCTACTTCCATAGCAACATGAAAACAGTTGAAGGCCTATTGGCTACTTACATAGCAACATGAAAACAGTTGAAGGCCTATTGGCTACTTCACATAGCAACATGAAAACAGTCTGATTAAAGTTGAAGGCCTATTGGCTACTTCACATAGCAACATGAAAACAGTCTGATTAAAGTTGAAGGCCTATTGGCTACTTCCATAGCAACATGAAAACAGTTGAAGACCTATTGGCTACTTCCATAGCAACATGAAAACAGTCTGATTAAAGTTGAAGGCCTATTGGCTACTTCCATAGCAACATGAAAACAGTTGAAGGCCTATTGGCTACTTCCATAGCAACATGAAAACAGCCTGATTAAAGTTGAAGGCCTATTGGCTACTTCCATAGCAACATTAAAACAGTCTGATTAAAGTTGAAGGCCTATTGGCTACTTCCATAGCAACATGAAAACAGTTGAAGGCCTATTGGCTACTTCCATAGCAACATGAAAACAGTTGAAGGCCTATTGGCTACTTCCATAGCAACATGAAAACAGTTGAAGGCCTATTGGCTACTTCCATAGCAACATGAAAACAGTCTGATTAAAGTTGAAGGCCTATTGGCTACTTCCATAGCAACATGAAAACAGTTGAAGACCTATTGGCTACTTCCATAGCAACATGAAAACAGTCTGATTAAAGTTGAAGGCATATTGGCTACTTCCATAGCAACATGAAAACAGTTGAAGGCCTATTGGCTACTTCCATAGCAACATGAAAACAGTCTGATTAAAGTTGAAGGCCTATTGGCTACTTCCATAGCAACATGAAAACAGTTGAAGACCTATTGGCTACTTCCATAGCAACATGAAAACAGTCTGATTAAAGTTGAAGGCCTATTGGCTACTTCCATAGCAACATGAAAACAGTTGAAGGCCTATTGGCTACTTCCATAGCAACATGAAAACAGTCTGATTAAAGTTGAAGGCCTATTGGCTACTTCCATAGCAACATGAAAACAGTTGAAGACCTATTGGCTACTTCCATAGCAACAAGAAAACAGTCTGATTAAAGTTGAAGGCCTATTGGCTACTTCCATAGCAACATGAAAACAGTTGAAGGCCTATTGGCTACTTCCATAGCAACATGAAAACAGTTGAAGGCCTATTGGCTACTTCCATAGCAACATGAAAACAGTCTGATTAAAGTTGAAGGCCTATTGGCTACTTCCATAGCAACATGAAAACAGTTGAAGGCCTATTGGCTACTTCCATAGCAACATGAAAACAGTTGGAAGGCCTATTGGCTACTTCACATAGCAACATGAAAACAGTCTGATTAAAGTTGAAGGCTATTGGCTACTTCACATAGCAACATGAAAACAGTTGAAGGCCTATTGGCTACTTCCATAGCAACATGAAAACAGTCTGATTAAAGTTGAAGACCTATTGGCTACTTACATAGCAACATGAAAACAGTCTGATTAAAGTTGAAGGCTATTGGCTACTTCCATAGCAACATGAAAACAGTCTGATTAAAGTTGAAGGCTATTGGCTACTTCACATAGCAACATGAAAACAGTTGAAGGCCTATTGGCTACTTCCATAGCAACATGAAAACAGTCTGATTAAAGTTGAAGGCTATTGGCTACTTCCATAGCAACATGAAAACAGTCTGATTAAAGTTGAAGGCTATTGGCTACTTCACATAGCAACATGAAAACAGTTGAAGGCCTATTGGCTACTTCCATAGCAACATGAAAACAGTCTGATTAAAGTTGAAGGCTATTGGCTACTTCCATAGCAACATGAAAACAGTCTGATTAAAGTTGAAGGCTATTGGCTACTTCACATAGCAACATGGAAACAGTTGAAGGCCTATTGGCTACTTCCATAGCAACATGAAAACAGTCTGATTAAAGTTGAAGGCTATTGGCTACTTACAGTGCCTTGCGAAAGTATTCGGCCCCCTTGAACTTTGCGACCTTTTGCCACATTTCAGGCTTCAAACATAAAGATATAAAACTGTATTTTTTTGTGAAGAATCAACAACAAGTGGGACACAATCATGAAGTGGAACGACATTTATTGGATATTTCAAACTTTTTTAACAAATCAAAAACTGAAAAATTGGGCGGGCAAAATTATTCAGCCCCTTTACTTTCAGTGCAGCAAACTCTCTCCAGAAGTTCAGTGAGGATCTCTGAATGATCCAATGTTGACCTAAATGACTAATGATGATAAATACAATCCACCTGTGTGTAATCAAGTCTCCGTATAAATGCAACTACACTGTGATAGTCTCAGAGGTCCGTTAAAAGCGCAGAGAGCATCATGAAGAACAAGGAACACACCAGGCAGGTCCGAGATACTGTTGTGAAGAAGTTTAAAGCCGGATTTGGATACAATTTTAAAGTTTGCCACAAGCCACCTGGGAGACACACCAAACATGTGGAAGAAGGTGCTCTGGTCAGATGAAACCAAAATTGAACTTTTTGGCAACAATGCAAAACGTTATGTTTGGCGTAAAAGCAACACAGCTCATCACCCTGAACACACCATCCCCACTGTCAAACATGGTGGTGGCAGCATCATTGTTTGGGCCTGCTTTTCTTCAGCAGGGACAGGGAAGATGGTTAAAATTGATGGGAAGATGGATGGAGCCAAATACAGGACCATTCTGAAAGAAAACCTGATTGAGTCTGCAAAAGACCTGAGACTGGGACGGAGATTTGTCTTCCAACAAGACAATGATCCAAAACATAAAGCAAAATCTACAATGGAATGGTTCAAAAATAAACATATCCAGGTGTTAGAATGGCCAAGTCAAAGTCCAGACCTGAATCCAATCAAGAATCTGTGGAAAGAACTGAAAACTGCTGATCACAAATGCTCTCCATCCAACCTCACTGAGCTCGAGCTGTTTTGCAAGGAGGAATGGGAAAAAATGTCAGTCTCTCGATGTGCAAAACTGATAGAGACATACCCCAAGCGACTTGCAGCTGTAATCGCAGCAAAAGGTGGCGCTACAAAGTATTAACTTAAGGGGGCTGAATAATTTTGCACGCCCAATTTTTCAGTTTTTGATTTGTTAAAAAAGTTTGAAATATCCAATAAATGTCGTTCCACTTCATGATTGTGTCCCACTTGTTGTTGATTCTTCACAAAAAAAATACAGTTTTATATCTTTATGTTTGAAGCCTGAAATGTGGCTAAAGGTCGCAAAGTTCAAGGGGGCCGAATACTTTCGCAAGGCACTGTACATAGCAACATGAAAACAGTTGAAGGCCTATTGGCTACTTCACATCTCATTAGATGACGACAGCTAATGGGGATCCTAATAAACACATGATCCCATTGACTTCATCAGAGACCGAGCCATTGTATTCAGGGTAACTAGACTAACAGTCAGGAGATTACTGTGGTCTGCTAACACTATGTAACATAGAACTGTATATAATAGATATGCAGTCTGCTGTCCTCTGACAGGCCTGTATCAGGTTACACTAACAACACTATGTAACATAGAACTGTATATAATAGACATGCTGTCCTCTGACTAATGACAGGCCTGTATCAGGTTACACTAACAACACTATGTAACATAGAACTGTATATAATAGACATGCTGTCCTCTGACTAATGACAGGCCTGTATCAGGTTACACTAACACCACTATGTAACATAGAACTGTATATAATAGACATGCTGTCCTCTGACTAATGACAGGCCTGTATCAGGTTACACTAACACTATGTAACATAGAACTGTATATAATAGACATGCTGTCCTCTGACTAATGACAGGCCTGTATCAGGTTACACTAACAACACTATGTAACATAGAACTGTATATAATAGACATGCTGTCCTCTGACTAATGACAGGCCTGTATCAGGTTACACTAACACCACTATGTAACATAGAACTGTATATAATAGACATGCTGTCCTCTGACTAATGACAGGCCTGTATCAGGTTACACTAACAACACTATGTAACATACTGTGAGTCAGTCATCAGTCATCAGTCATCAGTAAAGCTACTCAGAGCAGATGATGACAGTGGGCTCAACCACAGGAGAGGAGAGGTGGAATGACTCACTGCTAAACACACACACACATCTGATAACAATAGCCTAGTCAGTCACAGAACAGTGAAACTCATGCACACATTCTATCTGAACTAGAGAAGGTTGAGCTCGACAGACAGACAGACAGACAGACAGACAGACAGACAGACAGACAGACAGACAGACAACTAATCAAACCAGGTTACACACTAACAGTGTTTCAGGGTTGGAGTGTCTGTAGAGCAGTACTCAGGACAAGCCCCATTTCCTCTCAGTCTCTCTCTGGTTCACTCAACCAAACTGGGTCAGTCTCACTGCTCCTGGTGTGTGTGTGTGGTGTGTGGTGTGTGTGTGTGTGTGTGTGTGTGTGTAAGCAGGAAGGCGCTATGCTCCCCAGGAGGTTGTGTCCTGATGGAGTAAGTGTTTACTGTGTTTAGAGGTTCTGTGTCTCCCTCCAGGTCACAGTACCAGAACTCTGTGTTTAGAGGTTCTGTCTCCCTCTCCCTCCAGGCCACAGCACCAGAACTCTGTGTATAGAGGTTCTGTCTCTCTCTCCCTCCAGGTCACAGTACCAGAACTCTGTGTATAGAGGTGCTGTCTCTCTCTCTCCCTCCAGGTCACAGTACCAGAACTCTGTGTATAGAGGTTCTGTCTCTCTCTCCCTCCAGGTCACAGTACCAGAACTCTGTGTATAGAGGTTCTGTCTCTCTCCCTCCAGGTCACAGTACCATTACTCTGTGTATAGAGGTTCTGTCTCTCTCCCTCCAGGTCACAGTACCATTACTCTGTGTATAGAGGTTCTGTCTCCCTCCAGGTCACAGTACCAGAACTCTGTGTATAGAGGTTCTGTCTCCCTCCAGGTCACAGTACCAGAACTCTGTGTATAGAGGTTCTGTCTCCCTCCAGGTCACAGTACCAGAACTCCGTGTATAGAGGTTATGTCTCTCTCCCTCCAGGTCACAGTACCAGAACTCTGTGTATAGAGGTTCTGCCTCCCTCCAGGTCACAGTACCAGAACTCTGTGTATAGAGGTTCTCTCTCCCTCCAGGTCACAGTACCAGAACTCTGAGTTGAGGCTCTATAAAGGCTGTCTTTATAGACTGCGGGTCTGAAGGACAGAAGAACATCCTGAACACCAGCAGCCCTCTCAAACCTCTGCAGGCACAAACCAACCATGACTTCCTCTATCATTTCTCTCCCAGGTGAAACAACATGGACCGTCTCAACACCAGCATCCCTCTCAAACCTCTCCAGGAACAAACCAACCATGACTTCCTCTATCATTTCTCTCCCAGGTGAAACAACATGGACCGTCTCAACACCACCTCTCTCCCGTGGCTCCCTGACGCCGCCCCGCTGTCCCAGGTCTCCCTACAGGTTCAGGAGGTGTACCCGTTCCACGACGGCTGGAACATAGCGTGCTTCGTCATCCTCCTCCTCTTCATCATCACAGTAGTCTCCCTGGCAGCTCTGGCCTTCCTCTACGAGCTGCTGGACTGTGGCTGCTGTGTCAAGGTTAGACCAGGCCTGTTACTATACTGTAGCTGTTCCAGGGTAAGACCAGGCTTGTTACTATACTGTAGCTGTTCCAGGGTTAGACCAGGCCTGTTACTATACTGTAGCTGTTCCAGGGTTAGACCAGGCCTGTTACTATACTGTAGCTGTTCCAGGGTTAGACCAGGCCTGTTACTATACTGTAGCTGTTCCAGGGTTAAACCAGGCCTGTTACTATACTGTAGCTGTTCCAGGTTTAGACCAGGTTACTATACTGTAGCTGTTCCAGGTTTAGACCAGGTTACTATACTGTAGCTGTTCCAGGTTTAGACCAGGCCTGTTACTATACTGTAGCTGTTCCAGGGTTAGACCAGGCCTGTTACTATACTGTAGCTGTTCCAGGGTTAGACCAGGCCTGTTACTATACTGTAGCTGTTCCAGGTTTAGACCAGACCTGTTACTATACTGTAGCTGTTCCAGGGTTAGACCAGGCCTGTTACTATACTGTAGCTGTTCCAGGGTTAGACCAGGCCTGTTAATATACTGTAACTGTTCCAGGGTTAGACCAGGCCTGTTACTATACTGTAGCTGTTCCAGGTTTAGACCAGGCCTGTTACTATACTGTAGCTGTTCCAGGGTTAGACCAGGCCTGTTACTATACTGTAGCTGTTCCAGGTTTAGACCAGGCCTGTTACTATACTGTAGCTGTTCCAGGGTTAGACCAGGCCTGTTACTATACTGTAGCTGTTCCAGGGTTAGACCAGGCCTGTTACTATACTGTAGCTGTTCCAGGTTTAGACCAGGCCTGTTACTATACTGTAGCTGTTCCAGGGTTAGACCAGGCCTGTTAATATACTGTAACTGTTCCAGGTTTAGACCAGGCCTGTTACTATACTGTAGCTGTTCCAGGGTTAGACCAGGCCTGTTACTATACTGTAGCTGTTCCAGGGTTAGACCAGGCCTGTTACTATACTGTAGCTGTTCCAGGGTTACCTGGATCTAACCTAAACCCATTGTAATCACCCAAATCTAACCTAAACCCATTGTAATAACCTAAACTATGGTTTTCCTTCTCATGCAGGGGAAGACCCATCGTGACCTGATGGAGGAGGAAGGTCCCTTCCAGAACATGGTGGAGAAGATCCACAGTCCCACGGGGTCACAAACCGAGGTGGTGTAAGGGGGTTAAAGGGGTCGTTGCCACAGTGACCAGGGCCAAGCAGGAAGTTAGGTCATGATCGTTGACCCTGAATCTGAACCCGAGACTGACTGTGCTGTGTGCTCACAGTTTGAGAACAGTGAGACTGCACCTTCGTATGTGTGAGATTGTGTGTGTGTGTGTCCCTGCTCCCGTGTGTGTGTGTGTAACGGTGGTGTTATCTAATCGAAGCACGTCAGCAGGGAAGGCAAGAGAGAAGAAGAGCTCTCCTTGCCAAGTCCAGGGTTTTAACAAGTCTATTGGATGTTTAGCATCGTCATCCATCACCACATTGTAAGTACAAGACATACCATTCGAGACAGCTAAAGACACAGGAGATCCACAATGATAGCCAACCCTCTAGGACCCTACAGAGCAAGGAAGTCACCCAAAGTCAACGACCAAGATGACCAAGATGCACCAAGATGCACCAAGATGACCAAGATGCACCAAGATGATCAAGATGACCAAGATGCACCAAGATGACCAAGATGCACCAAGATGATCAAGATGCACCAAGATGCACCAAGATGCACCAAGATGCACCAAGATGACCAAGATGACCAAAAATTAAATTAACTGTCGTAATGTTTCCAGATTTCTTTTAAAGTTTTCCTTCCCCCCCAAAAATAGTAATTATGTTAAAAAGCAGCTTTTGTGTGTTGGAATGGTGTGGGCGTGTACTGGTTATTATAAATATGAATGGAGCAGACCGCTGATTGGACCATCTCATCCTGCTCAGGATGATGACCTCATCCTTTATGAGGAAATAACAAGCATTTTTTAAATGGTCTGTTTGAGATCCAAGTGGGAGGTGGGGGTTTTTGTAGTGTTTTTTTCCCTCCAATTTATGATTTGACCACAAATACGAGTATGGGATTAATAAAAAACATTATGAGTTAATTAAACTAACTTTTAAAGTTAATATTCTGTTATCCCTGGACAGTTACTTTAAAATGTCACCAAAAGATCCAGCTACCACAGAAGTCGTCCCACATTTTAATGTAATTTACAGATGGTTTTTATTCCCTAATGCTTCGACTGCCATTGTAGGTGAAGTCCTCATCCATTTGACAAAAACTGTTCACAACTTGCTGTGTCGTAATGATGTAATCAACATGTTGCCTGTGATGATGTCACCGCTCACCAACATATTTTAAACCACAGCCAAGTGGCCATGATACTACTCTCTCTTGAAGGGGGGGGGCACCTGTACACACACCGATGTAAATAAAATAACCTACTTGCATTGAGCACATGGTGTTATTTCACTTTCCTAAAATGATGATGATGATGACGATGATGATGACGATGATGATGATGATGATGAATAAACAATTATCACGTAAGAAAAACAAACTGTGTGGTCTCATTTCAAAAGTACTGACAGATGTTGAAATTAAGCTTATTAAAAAAAATGTACAACGAGTGTTTGTGGTCAACGAAAAAACCCCAAAATAAGCCACTTAAAACATGTTTGTAGAAAATAACACTTTCATTGTGGAATGTAGAAGCAAGCAGGTACCCAGGCTACAGATGTGACACACAATCAGCAGTATAATAGATTTCAAGACTAGGGTCGTATTCATCGGGGCACACCGTAGCAAAAAAATATTTTACAGCAAAGTTTAGGTAATCCCTCCCTGTTTCAGTCAGATTTGTTCCATTTGGTGCCGAATGAACATGACCCAAATATAAAGGATGTGTACTCACTAGTAGGAACCAGATGGATGCAAAAAGGCTGAAATGGGGGAGGAAGGGACACACCTAAATCTGTCCAATAAGAGGTGCTTGTTTTCATTTGTTGCAAAACCTTTTACTACATTTTACACTAATGAATTACACCCCAGGTTGTAGAGCCCTTCTGGGGTGTATTCATTCTTGCAGCGAAAACAGTTTACCGTTTAAGAACTAAATGGAAGCAAACCGGGCAAACGAAACTGGGAGGGACCTGTCTTAATTTGTCCAATTTAAAACTATTTTTCCTTTGAAAAATGTTTTCTATTTGGAGTAAATGGAAACCTTTTCGCAACAGACTAAACGTTTTGCAACAGGATCGGTGTAATGAATACACCCCTGGTCTTACCTGCGCCATGTTTGGACCCGGAAGCCTCCTTGTCAGCTTTGGACTTCTTCTTCTTGGAACCGCCTGACTCGGAGGCTGCAGGTCTCTTCTCAACCGTGGGCTGAGAGAGAGCCCTCTTCTTAAAGAGCTCCCGCTCTCTCAACAAGGCTGGGTCCATCCTGACACAACGTTAGACGCTAGCTACAGAAAGACAAAAAAGATATACCTCAAGGCAACACACTGTTAGGGTTGGGTCCATCCTGACACAACATTACAACGTTAGACGCTAGCTACAGAAAGACAACATATATACCTCAAGGCAACACAATGTTAGGGTTGGGTCCATCCTCTAAGTCAACATATAGCGGCATTATTAGCTCCTCAAAGACATGCACAACGTTGTTACACTTCTCAGTATATATATGGGCTGAACAACGAGCAACCTAATTATGTATTTAAGTCAATGGTTTAGACCTAGTTAGGGTGTTCACATACCATATAGCTTTTTATGATGTTCACACATTTCACATACCGTTAGCTAGCTAGGTTTACGTAGCTAATAATGGTATCACACTTGTCAAGTTGCTACTCTGATACCTAACTAGAAAGTTGTCTGACACTTCTGCCAGTACATCTAAGTGACATCACATCTTATGAGTGACAAAAAAAATAAAACTGAAAGATGTATATTAGCTTCCTAGTTGCTATTTCTTATTTTTTTTAAAGCTAGTAACCTAGCTAGTTAGACAGGTTTTTGGGTTTGCTAGCATTTAAGCTAATTTCTGGTTACCTTTTTTTCTTCAAATGTCTAATCCCCTCTTTTGGATGAACAAATATGTAAACATTTACTAGAAACACACGTTCATTAATCGTTCTGTTGGAACACTTATGCGATAGCTATTTGGGGGGCTTTTGTTTCTTTAATATCAAGCTAGCGTCTTGTCATCGTGCATTCTCCGACTTCTGCTCTGAGTTTCGACTTCCGCTCTGAGTTCGATTGATCGGTAATCGACAGCTAATCCTCGATTGTGTTGGTGCGTTCCATCCGGTCGAGCGGAGATACGAAAAGCAAGATTGCCATGTCAGCGGGTTACCAGAAATGTAGCTACTTTGAGTACGATGTCGCGGGTTGAAATGTTTTGGTCGCGGGTTTTTGGGCTACTTCTATTTTACACATCCGCCGCAATGGCATTTCTCTTGAAGAAAAATAAATAAATATATATATATTTATTTCACTGTGACCTGCCGCTGCTGACTATTAAGCAGTGAGGCAGGCTGTTGCTGAATGAGTGGTGGGGAGGTCTGTCTGTGTGTGTGTGTGTGTGTGTGTGTGTGTCGAGAGAGCGCTGCAGCAGGCAGCTGAGTCACGTGAGTGAATGAGCCATAGCAGCATTCGCGCGCACGTTGTGATAACTTCACAAATATTTCTAACACATTTTTCAATAAAACATATCAAAGTACCCGCTATAAGTGATGCGTATCAACACTAGAAAACTACTTTAGAAAACGACTTTAGGCGCACTAAGCACTAAAGCGCATTAGTTACATTCGGTCGGAGGTGGTTTAAACTGCATTCTACAATGTCGACTTTACTTTGAAGGAAACCTGTATCAAAGCGATGGGTTGTACACATACTCCGTTATTGGGTCTGGAGCACTGCACAAGTGGAAATTTGAAATGGAAGTTTATGGAACGCCCTCTGTGCTTCTGTTTATGGGAGAAGAAGAACAATTCCACAATGAAACTAACATTAAATGTGGAGAATGATACATTTGTATACGTTGTCATCAAGTAGCCTATTCATTTATATGCCATTGTAAGGCTACTGTAAATATGTTGAAATTGTGATATCACTGGAGTCATTTACAAGTCAGTTTTCGCCCCTTAGTTTAACCTACCAGGAGCTGGCAAACCGATTTAAAAAAATGCCTATGACGTCAGTTTATGGTTGTTGTAGCCTTGTGTTATTATGTCATTATTAACGGCCATGTTGAAGTCTGTCCATTTGAACTAACCATGCTGCTAAATCTTTCAGTTTACATCTAGCCTCGGCTACTATCTGAAATGAGATGTTAGGCCTATCTGAGGCTATAGGCTAGCTGCATCTATCTAAGCAAACCATGGCAAAATGGAATTTGCCTACAATCCTAAACCCAGATTTTAGTCAGTAACATAAACCTATTGTAAAGAAAAGTAAATCTCACAAAATATACCATTTATAACAGTTTGTGTTCTTCACATCTGGCACAATTGCCAGAAGATATACTCTTTTTTTTTTTAAGTTCGTGTTTCTTGCTCAGAGATTTCGAGATCCTCTGTCCAACTTTCGTCACTCAAACTCTCCTGTCGGATTGATCTGTAGTTATGCACATGCGCAAAAGGGATTTATTTACAATCATAGCAGTCAAAGGATTTTAATCGACATCCATTGATGGACAATGATCTGGTGAGTTTAATAAAAGCAAATCTTATTTTCTCTTGCGACATATTCAAATTCTCTATTATGTCACATTTGCTGGTAATATATATATATTTTTTATTGAAAACCGAATTTTGCTTCTTATTTCGTCATTACAAGCTACGTCGATATTCCTTCTTAGCTAATTCACTTGATAACATTATGGGAAAATATGGCAACTCCTCTCTTGCTCAGATACAATTTGTATTTCTACTCAATTATCCATACTGGCTAATGATTATAACTGTGATTCTGTTCCAACCATTAATTCATACTTTGTTGTGCCCCTGGCCTGAGAAGATGGAAGTTAAATATGTAGATAGATGTCGAAGGCTAATGTTAAATAGCTAACGTTGACCATGAATGGAAGCGATGCTAGCGAGCAAGCATTTTAGCCAGGTAGCCTTGGACAACAAAACATAAAAGCGGGTACTGTATGACAGAGTGATAGAGCATTTCATCAACATGAAAGAGAGGAGGATGACATTTGCTTTTCTCTAAAAGTAGGTTGAGTCAACATGTGTTTCTACTTGCACGAACGCGTACACACACACACAACACACACACACACAAATCAGGACTATGGACATGGCTTCCCAAGTGATTTTACACACGCACGGCTACTGGAAATCGCACAGATTCTCACTCATCACGAGTTGATTGCCGTGCAGCACCGTTATGTAATCGTACTTTGACCCTCCTCGCTCCCACTAGCATGTAAAAAACAAGGTGGGATCGGAAGTGTTATGGAAAGAGGCAAAATAAAGAGAAAACACAAAGGCATATATTCGGGCGGTGGGGTCTGGGAGGGAAGGGAGAAAAACATCAACATGGCACAGCCAGAAAAACATTACAAGGTGTTTTTCCTAGCAGTGATTGCTTTGCTGGTTGCCATTTGCCTGGCAGAAATCCCCTGTAAGTAAAATGATGAATAGTTCATTATATCGATCTGTGTTAGTTAACAACAACAACAACCTCCCAGTGCTAACGTTAGTTATCGAGCTAAACAATAGGAAAACTCACTATTTTGTCTGAAAATTTATGCCACAAATGATTGAAATGACTCAATTCGGGGGTTTCATTTCCTCGTCTGGTCGTAAGAAGCGACAGATGCGGTAGTGACAACAGTAGCTAATGCTAATGCTAACTTAGGGAATCTCCTATCAACTACAATGGTGTGTAGTTAATGTTACCTTGGACAATGTCAGCCGGTTTAGCTAACAGCCCTGTATCACAGCACCGTTTAAACCTCCCGGCTCCTCGGGGAGAGTTATTTATTCCACTTCTAGGAGAAGCGGATTAATAAATCACATGATATCGGGAGAGTGTGAAAGCCATAACGTCATGCCTCCCTCCCCTCTGTCGAGGTTCAGTAACTAGCGGCAGTCTGAAGGCTGTTGACTTGAGCCTAGTCTTGGCTAGCTAGCTACCGATCACATTGGTTTAGAGGCTGACTTCCTGGTAAGTACTGTGCATGCCAAAATGAGGACAGTGATATTTGAAGGATAGTCTACAGCGGGAGTTTATTTTTTATTCGAGGTAAACGGTTGTCAACAACGAGGAGAGTAGTGGTCACTAAGCAGCTACTGCAGTGTAGGCCTACACTGATGGACCATTGTACACGGTCTATCTAGACTAGAAATGTGTGTCTCAGCGTAAATATAAGCCTCTATGTACGCCACTGCTCATCAAAGACTGTGTGACTATTCTTATCAGATCTGCGGTGTCTCACGAGCTTTCTCTGTCTCTCTCTCTCTCTGTCTCTCTCTGTGTGTCATCTCTGTCTCTCTCTGTGTGTGTGTCATCTCTCTCTCTCTCTCTGTGTGTGTGTCTTTCTCTCTCTCTCTGTCTGTGTGTCTCTCTCTCTCTCTCTCTCTGTGTCTCTCTGTCTCTGTGTGTCTCTCTGTCTCTCTGTGTGTGTCTTTCTCTCTCTCTCTCTCTCTGTCTCTGTGTGTCTTTCTCTCTCTCTCTCTCTCTCTCTCTCTCTCTGTCTCTGTGTGTGTCTTTCTCTCTCTCTCTCTCTCTGTCTCTGTCTGTGTGTGTCTTTCTCTCTCTCTCTCTCTCTCTCCCTGTGTCACTCGCTGTCTCTTTGTCTCTGTGTGTCTTTCTCTCTCTCTCTCTCTCTCTCTCTCTGTGTCTGTCTCTGTGTGTGTGTGTCTCTCTCTCTCTCTCTCTCTCTCTGTCTCTCTCTCTGTGTGTCTCTCTCTGTCTCTTTGTCTGTGTGTGTTCTCCAGTATGCCACCCCCGGCATAAGACTGCAGTAGTAAAGATGGACGAGGCCTCTCTCACTGTGAACAATGAGCTGGACGCTGAGATGGTCGTTAGCTGGCTATCAGACCACTGCTATCAGGTAAGACTGGCCTTTACTGCTGTTTCTATCACACACACACACACACACACACACACACACACACACACACACACACACGCACACACACACACTGTTGTCGTCATTGTGCTCCTGGGCTCCAGTGTGTGTACCAGCCCCTGGGTGTGGTGCCAGCGGGACCTGGACCAGGCTTAACCAGCTCAGTGGACTTCACCGTGGGCACACAGCATGGCATCACCCTGCAGCTCAACAGCAGCCCCGTCAGCCTGGAACTCTGCACGTAAGTACACACACACACACACACCACCGAGAGCTCGACCTATCAACCCTACCACTACTAACTAACCAACTACCACTCCTGGCCCTATGTCCAGACCCTATATAGTGAACTACTTTAGAACAGGGCCCTATTCCCTATATAGTGAACTTCTAGTGACCAGAGCCCTATTCCCTATATAGTGCACTACTTTAGACCAGAGTCCTATTCCCTATATAGTGACCTACTTTAGACCAGGGCCCTATTCCCTATATAGTGAACTACTTTAGACCAGAGACCTATTCCCTATATAGTGCACTACTTTAGACCAGAGACCTATTCCCTATATAGTGCACTACTTTAGACCAGAACCCTATTCCCTATATAGTGAACTACTTTAGACCAGAGGCCGATTCCCTATATAGTGCACTACTTTAAACCAGAGCCCGATTCCCTATATAGTGCACTACTTTAGACCAGAGCCCTATTCCCTATATAGTGCACTACTTTAGACCAGAGCCCTATTCCCTATATAGTGCACTACTTTAGACCAGAGCCCTATTCCCTATATAGTGCACTACTTTAAACCAGAGCCCGATTCCCTATATAGTGCACTACTTTAGACCAGGGCTCTACTAAAGTAGTGCACTATATAGGGATAAGGATACCGTTTGGGACTCACACTTTTATTATAGATCTGAAAGTATTGGACCTCAGTGTCTACAGCTGGATTTTGGACTGTGGGGTATAATTCAATTAAATACGATATCTAGGAAGTACAAAGAACACACTCACTGGTAGTAGTTTCCTGTCTCCTCCCCAGGGTTCATTACCACTTTTGGGAGCATGGTAACTACTCTCTGTGGGTCAAGAACCTGAACGACTCCTCAGTGGTCAACTGTTCCATGATCACTGACACAGAAACCGTCAACAGCTACCTGCGTGAGTACTCACCCACTCACTCACTCACTCACTCACTCACTCACTCACACATACACTCACACATACACTCACACATACACTCACTCCACTCACTCACTCCACTCACTCACTCACACATACACTCACACATACACTCACACATACACTCACTCACACATACACTCACACATACACTCACTCACTCATTCACTCACTCACTCACACATACACTCACTCACACATACACTCACTCACTCACTCACACATACACTCACTCACTCACTCACTGATGTTTATGCTCTGAAACCATTATCTTGAACAATAAAATGCCTTTCTGTCCTTAAAGCCATCATGGTGGCCTTTCTGTTGTTCACGGGACTGGCTATACTGTCTGCTATCGGAGCTACTGTCATGGGGTACGTTTGGATTACTTTAGAAAACATAAACACACGTTTCCATTTACTATGTTTGTTTACTGTATGTCATCCCGTTGTCTTGAGCCATTTTGCCTTTCTGTGTGGAGAGATGATCGGAGGCTTCTCCTAATCGATTGGTTATGTCTTGTATGGCACAGGCTGGACGTGGTGAAGAATCTGATGTTCCGATTGGGCAACTCCATGGAAACTGAGAGGCTCATCAACTCAGTGAGTCTCTGTGGTGTTCATTCCCCAGACTTAGTTCTAGAACGGGGGGTCGCTACAGTTGATCGGAGGGGTCGGGGGGGGTCGCTAGAGTTGATCGGGGAGGGGTCGCTAGAGTTGATCGGAGGGGGTCGCTAGAGTTGATCGGAGGGGGTCGCTAGAGTTGATCGGAGGGGGTCGCTAGAGTTGATCGGAGGGGGTCGCTAGAGTTGATCGGAGGGGGTCGCTAGAGTTGATCGGAGGGGGTCGCTAGAGTTGATCGGAGGGGGTCGCTAGAGTTGATCGGAGGGGGTCGCTAGAGTTGATCGGGGAGGGGGTCGCTAGAGTTGATCGGGGAGGGGTCGCTAGAGTTGATCGGGGAGGGGTCGCTAGAGTTGATCGGGGAGGGGTCGCTAGAGTTGATCGGGGAGGGGTCGCTAGAGTTGATCGGGGAGGGGTCGCTAGAGTTGATCGGGGAGGGGTCGCTAGAGTTGATCGGGGAGGGGTCGCTAGAGTTGATCGGGGAGGGGTCGCTAGAGTTGATCGGGGAGGGGTCGCTAGAGTTGATCGGGGAGGGGTCGCTACAGTTGATCGGAGGGGTCAGAGGGGTCGCTAGAGTTGATCGGGGAGGGGTCGCTGCAGTTGATCGGGGAGGGGTCGCTATAGTTGATCGGGGAGGGGTCGCTAGAGTTGATCGGGGAGGGGTCGCTAGAGTTGATCGGGGAGGGGTCGCTGCAGTTGAGGGGAGTTTGTGTTCTTTTGCTGGGTTCAGAGTTATATTTTCTTCTCAACGTGGCTGAACTATGCTCCTAAAGCATCGTTCAATATCCTTGGTCCTGGAGAGCTAATACTATACAGGGTATGCAGGCTTTTGTTCCCGCCCAGCACGAACACCTTTTTGACTTCCTCTCCCCTTTCCTCCTAGGACCTGGGGTTTCCATGCAGGACGGTGGAGACGGCCACAGACACCATCCTCCCCAGCCCCGCCACCCCCAGCCGGAGGCTCCGATCCCTGGACACTTTCAGAGGGCTGTCCCTGGTCGTCATGGTGTTTGTGAACTACGGAGGAGGGAGGTACTGGTTCTTCAGACACGAGAGCTGGAACGGTGAGTCCCACCATTCTGAATAGGGAAAATGTTACGTCCACACTTCTGGTGGTTTTTAGCGGGGTCCCGGAGATCCAACAATATGTTCAGGAAAAATTAGACGACTGCGTTGTTAAAATGACAAAAAAAAAATCCCCCTCTCTTCACAGGACTCACAGTTGCTGATTTGGTCTTTCCCTGGTAATATCAGTTTTTATATTTTGTATTTAAAGACTAAATGTATCGTCTTTTTATTGAGGAAATCTAACTTTGCTCCAGAGGAGGAAACTGTGTGCCTCTAGTGAAGTGTATGTCTATTTCTGTATCTCTGTGTGTCTCTCTGTGTCTCTCTCTCTGTCTCTCTGTGTGTCTCTCTCTCTGTCTCTCTCTGTGTCTCTCTCTCTCTGTGTGTCTCTCTCAGGTTTGTGTTCATCATGGGCACATCTATATCCCTGTCTGTCAGCTCAGCCCTGCGGTGTGGTTTGTCACGTTTCTCTCTGTTCACCAAGGCAGTTTGGAGGAGTGTTCAGCTCTTCCTCATAGGACTCCTCATCATCAACCCCAACTACTGCCAGGGACCACGTCAGTACACACACACACACACACACACACACACACACACACACACACACACACACAGACATACACGCACACGTACAAATGCACACACACACACGTCCGTACACACACACACACACACACACACACACGTACGTACAGACACACACACACGTACACACACACACACACACACTTACGTACAGACACACACACGTGCTCACTCCTTTACAATGTTTCACTCTTCTAAACTGTGTGTGTGTGTGTGTATACTACAGTATCATGGGACTCCCTGCGTATCCCTGGCGTGCTTCAACGTCTGGCCTTCTCCTATCTCGTGGTGGTCTCTCTGGACCTCTGTGTGGCCTGGAACAGCCTGGACAACCTTCCTGTGGTCAGTCTCAGAATACACCTCATTATATACTCATAGAATGAACCGGACCTCTGTAAATAAACTGTTATTATACTGTTATAACACACGTCACCATGTTATAACCATGTCTGGATCTGTGTGTGGTCAGAAACCGCCTGGACAACCTACCCGTGGTCAGACCAGCCTTATGACCCCGTGGTCAGACCAGCCTCATGACCCCGTGGTCAGACCAGCCTCACGACCCCGTGGTCAGACCAGCCTCACGACCCCGTGGTCAGACCAGCCTCACGACCCCGTGGTCAGACCAGCCTCACGACCCCGTGGTCAGACCAGCCTCACGACCCCGTGGTCAGACCAGCCTCACGACCCCGTGGTCAGACCAGCCTCACGACCCCGTGGTCAGACCAGCCTCACGACCCCGTGGTCAGACCAGCATTACGACCCCGTGGTCAGACCAGCCTCACGACCCCGTGGTCAGACCAGCCTCACGACCCCGTGGTCAGACCAGCCTCACGACCCCGTGGTCAGACCAGCCTCACGACCCCGTGGTCAGACCAGCCTCACGACCCCGTGGTCAGACCAGCCTCACGACCCCGTGGTCAGACCAGCCTTATGACCCCGTGGTCAGACCAGCCTTATGACCCTGTGGTCAGACCAGCCTTCCATTTCACTTGGTGTTAATGTTGAGCTGTCTGCTGGTCGGTGTTGTTTCCATAGTGACCAAAAATGCTTGTTTTGTTTTGGTGTTGTTTTGTTTTTTTACCCAGGATGCTTGGTGGTACTCTGCTCGTGAGTTCCTGCTCTACTGGCCAGCCTGGCTGTGTGTGGTCGTCTTGGAAACCGTGTGGCTCTGTCTCACCTTCCTGCTCCCTGTTCCTGACTGCCCAAGGTGAGTTCAGAGGGAAGACTATGGCCGTGAACACATTGAGACAACACAGTTTCAGTGGGAGTCGTCTGTCGCAGGATGAATGACAACTGTTAGGTTGTTATTGTTCAGAGTAAATAACTCACGGACACTAGATAAGCTTTAACCAGGTTTAATTATCCCCAAATTACAGCTGTAATTCAGACAACCCAACATTTCTCACACCACAGATATGTATATCCCACCTAAGACACTCCTCCTCCTCTCCAATCCTTACATCTTATGGTTCTACAGGAAGAGAGAAACAGGATTCCAAACCATAATTAGTTACTGTCTTTAAGAGAATCTGTCCTCACCTCCTGACCTCAACCCCTCCTTCATCTAATCCACAGATGTCTGTCTGTCTGTCTCACTGGTATCAACACGGTGCTCTGCTCCCATCCCGCCCAACACATTCCACAGCCATCTGTCTTTCTACAGAGAACCATTCACTTCTGACATAAAACCCAGTCTCTTTCACTCCTAATATTCCATGCTTCTTCTCTATCAATATCGAATCGAATCAATATAGAATCGAAACAATATCGAATCGAATCAATATCGTATTGAATCAATATCGAATCAATATCGAATCGAATCAATATCGTATTGAATCAATATCGAATCAATATCGAATCAATATCGAATCGAATCAATATCCAACCGAATCAATCGAATCAATATCGAATCGAATTAATATCGAATCCAACACAACGGATATGATTTTCCAGTATTTACATATGCCTCGTCTGACAGTAGTTGCCTTGAGTTGTACTGCTGACGGACGATGATATAGTTCATATATGATTGAATCCATGTCCATGAGTCTGAGGGTGGCCGGAGGTGATCGGAAGTAGGAGATAAATCCTCCACTAACCATCATCTTCTCTCTCCTTAGTGGTTATTTGGGCCCGGGTGGTATTGGGGACATGGGCCAGTACCCAAACTGCACTGGGGGAGCAGCTGGATATGTAGACCGTTGGCTACTGGGAGAGAACCACATCTACCAAACCCCTTCCTCACGGGTGAGTGAAACGCCGACTTGTTTCAGGCAACAAAGATAAAAAAAAACACTTTCTGCAGGTGGGTGGTTTCTCTCGTAACGTGGCGCGTTCATTCTTCAGGTGATCTACAAGTCTCACCTGCCCTTTGATCCAGAGGGAGTCCTTGGCAGCATCAACTCTGTCCTCATGGCTTTCCTGGGATTACAGGTCACTGCAATTATCATTCACTATCTCGCTCTGTCAGCTGTCTCTCTTGTCTCTTTCTTTTGCTGTCTGTCTGTCTGTCTCAACACTCCTTCTCTGCATCCAAACTAATCTGTCTATCTGTTTCTGTCTCTCTGTTTCTGTCTCTCTGTTTCTGTCTCTCTGTTTCTGTCTGTCTGTCTCTGTCTGTCTCTGTCTGTCTCTGTCTGTCTGTCTGTCTGTCTGTCTGTCTGTGTCTCTGTCTGTCTGTCTGTCTGTGTCTGTCTGTCTGTCTGTCTGTCTGTCTGTCTGTCTGTCTGTCTGTCTGTCTGTGTGTATGTGTGTCTGTCTGTCTGTCTGTCTGTCTGTCTGTGTGTATGTGTGTCTGTCTGTCTGTTTCTGTCTGTCTGTCTGTCCTGTCTGTCTGTCTGTCTGTCTGTCTGTCTGTCTGTCTGTCTGTCTGTCTGTCTGTCTGTCTGTCTGTCTGTCTGTCTGTCTGTCTGTCTGTCTGTCTGTCTGTCTGTCTGTCTGTCTCAACACTCCTTCTCTGCATCCAAACTAATCTGTCTGTCTGTCTGTCTGTCTGTCTGTCTGTCTGTCTGTCTGTCTGTCTGTCTCAACACTCCTTCTCTGCATCCAAACTAATCTGTCTGTCTGTCTGTCTGTCTGTCTGTCTGTCTGTCTGTCTGTCTGTCTGTGTCTGTCTGTCTGTCTGTCTCAACACTCCTTCTCTGCATCCAAACTAATCTGTGTTTCTCTCACACATTCCTTCCCTTGTTCCTTCTCTTTCCAGTGGTTCTGTTTCTACACTACCAGACCGATGTGTGGAGTTGCAGACGTGGAGTTGCATGTTTCAGCCTAACTGAATGGATCCGTCTAATGTAATAACTGGGATTAACTTTGAGGGTCCATTTTTTTTTTGTCCCTGATATCTGAATCCAGGCAGGAAAGATTCTCCTCCACTACAAGGATCAGCATTCCAGTATAATGGCCCGGTTCCTCATATGGAGCCTGGTTCTGGTGAGACGACCACATTGTTGTTTGTCATTACTGTATTAGCTGTTTGGTATGTAGCCTTGGTCTGTCACGCAGCCTTGGTCTATCGGGCAGCCTTGGTACAGCCTTGGTCTTTCGCGCAGCCTTGGTACAGCCTCGGTCTTTCGCGCAGCCTTGGTACAGCCTCGGTCTGTCGCGCAGCCTTGGTACAGCCTCGGTCTGTCACACAGCCTTGGTACAGCCTTGGTCTGTCACGCAGCCTTGGTACAGCCTTGGTCTGTCACGCAAGCCTTGGTACAGCCTTGGTCTATCGGGCAGCCTTGGTACAGCCTCGGTCTGTCGCGCAGCCTTGGTCTATCGGGCAGCCTTGGTATATTGCATCTTTTATCAGACTAAACCTCTCCATATGTCTCCATATGACAACACTGAGACATAGTAACATAGTATTTCCGTCCTCACCGTGCCTGTATGTTCCCGGTCAGCGTGATGATGTATCTAAATGTTTATCTCTCCAGGGAATCCTATCAGCCGTTCTGACCAAATGTTCACTAAATGAAGGCTTCATCCCCATCAACAAGAATCTATGGTAAGGAGACCAGACCTCTTATAATGCAGTTTAACACTCCCAGGGCCAGTTTCCTGGACACTGATTTACATCTAGTCCTGGACTAAAGAGCACTTTGAATGAAGACTTTTCATTGAGCATGTTTCTTGGTCCAGGACTAGTTTGAGGCTAATCTGTGTGCGGGAAACTGGCCCTTGATATTTCCTAGTAGGGCCGAGACAATACTCTTTACTGTCGTGGCAAGAACACAGAAAACAAAGCTGATTTACCTTCTTTAGGAAAACAGCCCTGATGTTGGAAAACAGCCCTGATGTTGGAAAACAGCCCTGATGTTGGAAACAAACATCATTATGATGGAAAAGAGCCCTGATGTTGGAAACAAACAGCCCTGATGTTGGGAAACAGCCCTGATGTTGGAAACAAACATCATTATGATGGAAAAGAGCCCTGATGTTGGAAACAAACATCATTATGATGGAAAAGAGCCCTGATGTTGGAAACAAACAGCCCTGATGTTGGGAAACAGCCCTGATGTTGGAAACAAACATCATTATGTTGGGAAACAGCCCTGATGTTGGGAAACAGCCCTGATGTTGGGAAACAGCCCTGATGTTGGTGGGAAACAGCCCTGATGTTGGAAACAAACAGCCCTGATGTTGGAAACAAACAGCCCTGATGTTGGAAAACAGCCCTGATGTTGGAAACAAACAGCCCTGATGTTGGAAACAAACAGCCCTGATGTTGGAAACAAACAGCCCTGATGTTGGGAAACAGCCCTGATGTTGGGAAACAGCCCTGATGTTGGAAAACAGCCCTGATGTTGGGAAACAGCCCTGATGTTGGAAAACAGCCCTGATGTTGGGAAACAAAACATCATTATGTCATCCGGAGTCACACTGTATTTGTTCTCCAAGCTACAGCACCCCATATTTTACATCCGGCAGGTTTTTAAAGCACCAAACAGTTTTAGCTTTGTGTTTTTTTTATTTTAGTTACCATGGCGATACTGGAATCATCCGTGTTAATGGTGTGGAATAACCGACCTCTGAGTTGTCTGTCAGGTCTCTCTCCTACGTGACCACCCTGGCGTGTTTTGCCTTGCTGCTCCTGGTGTTGATCTACTACACAGTAGATGTGAAGAGGTGGTGGTCTGGGGCGCCCTTCTACTACCCCGGTGAGAACTAGTTCTGTGTCAGCACCTCTGCTTTGACAGATATATACAGATATACAGATATATATTTATTTCAATCTGCTTATATAGAAATGTAACACGTAGATCTGACAACGATCCCTATTCTGCGTGACGGGTGAATCACGTCTGTTCTAAACTATAAATTTCTATCTTAAAATTGTTTACGCAACTCCCTGAACAATCCCTTTGACCCCTGTGCTCTAATCCTGACCTTTGACCCCTGTGCTCTAATCCTGACCTTTGACCCCTTGTGCTCTAATCCTGACCTTTGACCCATGTGCTCTAATCCTGACCTTTGACCCCTTGTGCTCTAATCCTGACCTTTGACCCCTTGTGCTCTAATCCTGACCTTTGACCCCCCAGGTATGAACTCCATCCTGGTGTACGTGGGCCACGAGGTCCTGGAGGAGTACTTCCCATTCCGCTGGCGCATGACCGACAGCCAATCCCACGCAGAGCACCTGACCCAGAACCTATTGGCCACTTCCTGCTGGGTCCTCATCTCCTTCCTGCTGTACAGGAAGAACATCTTCTGGAAGATCTAGAGGGCCAGGACGCGTTTCAAATAGTCTTTCTTCAAGTCCTCTAAAGATTTAGGGGGAAGGTCTGAAGAGGCCGGGCTGCGTCTCATAAGTATTTTCTCAGGTCTTTCTGAAGGATCTACTCTCCTCAATTCCTTGTGTCCTTTAACCAACGATCCACTCACTGGGAGATGTCGAGCTGGGCCGTATCTCAATAGTCTCCTCAATTCCTTGTGTCCTTTAACCAACGATCCACTCACTGGGAGATGTCGAGCAGGGCCGTATCTCAATAGTCTCCTCAATTCCTTGTGTTCTTTAACCAACGATCCACTCACTGGGAGATGTCGAGCTGGGCCGTATCTCAATAGTCTCCTCAATTCCTTGTGTCCTTTAACCAACGATCCACTCACTGGGAGATGTCGAGCTGGGCCGTATCTCAATAGTCTCCTCAATTCCTTGTATCCTTTAACCAACGATCCACTCACTGGGAGATGTCGAGCTGGGCCGTATCTCAATAGTCTCCTCAATTCCTTGTGTCCTTTAACCAACGATCCACTCACTGGGAGATGTCGAGCTGGGCCGTATCTCAATAGTCTCCTCAATTCCTTGTGTCCTTTAACCAACGATCCACTCACTGGGAGATGTCGAGCTGGGCCGTATCTCAATAGTCTCCTCAATTCCTTGTGTCCTTTAACCAACGATCCACTCACTGGGAGATGTCGAGCAGGGCCGTATCTCAATAGTCTCCTCAATTCCTTGTGTTCTTTAACCAACGATCCACTCACTGGGAGATGTCGAGCTGGGCCGTATCTCAATAGTCTCCTCAATTCCTTGTGTCCTTTAACCAACGATCCACTCACTGGGAGATGTCGAGCTGGGCCGTATCTCAATAGTCTCCTCAATTCCTTGTATCCTTTAACCAACGATCCACTCACTGGGAGATGTCGAGCTGGGCCGTATCTCAATAGTCTCCTCAATTCCTTGTGTCCTTTAACCAACGATCCACTCACTGGGAGATGTCGAGCTGGGCCGTATCTCAATAGTCTCCTCAATTCCTTGTGTCCTTTAACCAACGATCCACTCACTGGGAGATGTCGAGCAGGGCCGTATCTCAATAGTCTCCTCAATTCCTTGTGTTCTTTAACCAACGATCCACTCACTGGGAGATGTCGAGCAGGGCCGTATCTCAATAGTCTCCTCAATTCCTTGTGTCCTTTAACCAACGATCCACTCACTGGGAGATGTCGAGCAGGGCCGTATCTCAATAGTCTCCTCAATTCCTTGTGTCCTTTAACCAACGATCCACTCACTGGGAGATGTCGAGCTGGGCCGTATCTCAATAGTCTCCTCAATTCCTTGTATCCTTTCTCCAGCTTCCTTTTTAAAAAAAGGGAATAGTGTAAAGCGTTTCCTCTCCTTGTTTCCTTTCCTCGTGTGCTCTCCTTGCATGACGCTGATGTTTTTGAGAAGGGAACATAATCACTCAGGAAAAGGCTGGTCTGGGATTGTATACAAGAGACACGGAAACTCTAGAAAGCATGATTACCATTTTTCTGCTCATCAAATCAAATGTTATTAGTCCCATGCGCCGAATACAACAGGCGTGGACCTTACCGTGAAATGCTGAATACAACAGGCGTGGTGGACCTTACCGTGAAATGCCGAATACAACAGGCGTGGTGCACCTTACCGTGAAATGCTGAATACAACAGGCGTGGTGGACCTTACCGTGAAATGCCGAATACAACAGGCGTGGTGGACCTTACCGTGAAATGCTGAATACAACAGGCGTGGTGGACCTTACCGTGAAATGCCGAATACAACAGGCGTGGTGGACCTTACCGTGAAATGCCGAATACAACAGGCGTGGTGGACCTTACCGTGAAATGCTGAATACAACAGGCGTGGGTGGACCTTACCGTGAAATGTTTACTTACGAGCCCGTAACCAAAAATACAGTTCCAAGAAAATGGAGTTGATGGAAACAATGCTACAGGCTCTGGTCTACGCTACACTGTAACTACGGACACACAGGTCAGAGGTCACTGGGATGAGTGTGACATACATGTGGGATCAAACTGGACTTCACAAAAAAAAAAAATAGAGTGTACAGCTAAACCGGTATGGAATAGTGTACCATGGATAATACCAATGTGTTGATTGTCGTTTGTGCGAGTACGAGCACCTGTTTGTTCTCTTGGGACTGAAACTACCAATGCCAGACAGTTGAAATAACTTGTACTAATTAATGACATTGTCTTTTTGTGTTTGTATTTTTATTGCCAAAGTCATCGAGGAAATGAATGACGGCTGAACCAACCCGCAAACCTATCTGTATGTGTACATTTCATGGGTCATTCCACAAATTCAGTGCCTTTTTCAGAAGTGTAAAAAAAAAAAAAAAAAAAAGTTTGATTTCACCTCACTTTAATATTGTCATAAAGAGCTCATATTCAACATCATCACATGTTTTCCCCATCTCAAGAGTACTACAGTAGGTGCCTATTCAATGCCAACTAAACTAACCGGGTTGATGATCATCGTAAATCTGCCGTAAATCCCATTTGTGACAGGAGAAGGAAAGCTTGTGTGCAACAGGGAGTGGCAATTTTAAATGCAAGAATCACCCCAAAAAATGTTTAATTGTTAAAACATTTCTAGCCTGTCTTGTCTATGGGTAACAGGGTTGACTTGTAATGCTCGACACGCTCAGTTTTCCACCACAAAACGCCAGAAAATGGCCATAAAAACTAAAACCAGCTCACCTGATTTTACATGATTTGCCTATTAGATGTTCAATGTCTCTTTTTGAAAAGAAAATATATTTAAAAATGAATAATTTTGCCCTATTAAAATGAGACTTCAGTTCACGTAACAGGGGTTGACTTTAAAATGAAGGACAGTTCATTTTAATCCCTAAATAATCTTTAGAAAATGACTTTTTTTGTCATAATAACAAAAATAACTAGGGCTTTACAATGATGGTGAAAACTTGGGAGACATTTTTTGGGGGGTTTTAAGACGGTTGAAATCTTCCTAGAAGAAGTCGCAGTGGGTGCAAAGGGGGGGTCGTGTCAAAATGCTGAATTATGTCACTTTAACAAGTCTTTATTCATGTAAAAAAAAGTATAATATTGTAGACATAACTCACCAGCTGTCAAAATCAGAAGGTGGGGGGCACCACACATTTAGTTTGTTTTGCCCCCCCCCCAAAAAAATCAGATTGATTGAATTTTCCATGTGGTCTATATTAAAAGGGAGCTTCATTTAATATAACAGGCTTTTTCAACAACAAAAAATTCTACTTAAAATATAAAAGGGATGCAAAAGGACCTTATTTCGTGGAATGACCCTCCATATGAACATACAAGCATTGTGTCAGAAACTTGTTTTTTTCTTCTGTAGAGTTTAAGTCCCAAATAGCACCTTATTCTCTTTTTATAGTGCACTACTTTTAACCAGAGCCACGTGGGTCCTGGTCAGAAAGGAGTGCACTACAAAGGGTACCATTTTAGGATGTAATTTAGGACTTTCTTTTAGGTAATTGTACTGTATGATATGTAAATGAGCACAAAGAATGGCAGGGCACAACTATTCATGCAACACTGATTGATTGATTTATACCAAATTCAGACAACTGTAAACTTCTGTTACTGAATCCTTCGCCCAAGTACTAGTATTTGTGTTTTTAACGGTGTGGTTAATGAATTAAACTGTAACAAAATGAACATATATATATCGACCTGAAGCTCATGCAAATAATGTGATATGTGTACATTTCATCATTGTGAATAAATTGTATCGGTATGTTTTAAATGCGACCAAAGACGACTAGCAGTGCTATTTAATAATACAGTACCAACAAACAAACAAGCCTCATTAAATAAATAGGAAAATGTATTCACTCACTGTTGTTATTCACTCAGGGTAAGACCCACTGGGCATACACTGGTTGAATCAATGTTGTTACCGTGGCAATTCAATTACTTCGAACCAACGGGCAATAGGCGTTGAATTAGACTGTCTGTGCTCAGTGGGGAGCGTCTGCTGAATGACTCAAATGGAAATAAAGCTTGTGCCAAATGGCACCCTATTCCCTATGTAGTGCACTACTTTAGACCAGAGCCCTATGGCACCCTATTCCCTATTTAGTGCACTACTTTAGACCAGAGCCCTATGGCACCCTATTCCCTATTTAGTGCACTACTTTAGACCAGAGGCCTATGGCACCCTATTCCCTATATATAGTGCACTACTTTAGACCAGAGCCCTATGGCACCCAATTCCCTATTTAGTGCACTACTACTTTAGACCAGAGCCCTATGGCACCCTATTCCCTATATATAGTGCACTACTTTAGACCAGAGCCCTGTGGCACCGTATTCCCTATATAGTGTACTACTTTAGACCAGAGCCCTATTGGTCCTGGTCAGAAGTAGCAGGTTACTCTATATAGTGAATAAAGCCCTATTGGTCCTGGTCAGAAGTAGCAGGCTACTCTATATAGTGAATAAAGCCCTATTGGTCCTGGTCAGAAGTAGCAGGCTACTCTATATAGTGAATAAAGCCCCATTGGTCCTGGTCAGAAGTAGCAGGTTACTCTATATAGTGAATAAAGCCCTATTGGTCCTGGTCAGAAGTAGCAGGCACTCTATATAGTGAATAAAGCCCTATTGGTCCTGGTCAGAAGTAGCAGGCTACACTATATAGTGAATAAAGCCCTATTGGTCCTGGTCAGAAGTAGCAGGCTACTCTATATAGTGAATAAAGCCCTATTGGTTCTGGTCAGATGTAGCAGGCTACTCTATATAGTGAATAAAGCCCTATTGGTCCTGGTCAGAAGTAGCAGGCTACACTATATAGTGAATAAAGCCCTATTGGTTCTGGTCAGAAGTAGCAGGCTACTCTATATAGTGAATAAAGCCCTATTGGTTCTGGTCAGAAGTAGCAGGCTACACTATATAGTGAATAAAGCCCTACTGGTCCTGGTCAGAAGTAGCAGGTTACTCTATATAGTGAATAAAGCCCTATTGGTCCTGGTCAGAAGTAGCAGGTTACTCTATATAGTGAATAAAGCCCTATTGGTCCTGGTCAGAAGTAGCAGGCTACTCTATATAGTGAATAAAGCCCTATTGGTTCTGGTCAGAAGTAGCAGGCTACTCTATATAGTGAATAAAGCCCTATTGGTCCTGGTCAGAAGTAGCAGGCTACACTATATAGTGAATAAAGCCCTATTGGTTCTGGTCAGAAGTAGCAGGCTACTCTATATAGTGAATAAAGCCCTATTGGTTCTGGTCAGAAGTAGCAGGCTACACTATATAGTGAATAAAGCCCTACTGGTCCTGGTCAGAAGTAGCAGGTTACTCTATATAGTGAATAAAGCCCTATTGGTCCTGGTCAGAAGTAGCAGGTTACTCTATATAGTGAATAAAGCCCTATTGGTCCTGGTCAGAAGTAGCAGGCTACTCTATATAGTGAATAAAGCCCTATTGGTTCTGGTCAGAAGTAGCAGGCTACTCTATATAGTGAATAAAGCCCTATTGGTCCTGGTCAGAAGTAGCAGGTTACTCTATATAGTGAATAAAGCCCTATTGGTTCTGGTCAGAAGTAGCAGGCTACTCTATATAGTGAATAAAGCCCTATTGGTCCTGGTCAGAAGTAGCAGGTTACTCTATATAGTGAATAAAGCCCTATTGGTCCTGGTCAGAAGTAGCAGGCTACTCTATATAGTGAATAAAGCCCTATTGGTTCTGGTCAGAAGTAGCAGGCTACTCTATATAGTGAATAAAGCCCTATTGGTCCTGGTCAGAAGTAGCAGGTTACTCTATATATTTGTTATTGTTTTAGACATTTGAATATCCCATGTGATTCCATTAAATTATTTTATTTTAATAAAATATAATCTATTACATGTGATCTTTTTGCGTAAAGTCCTTGTGCCGTTTTGTTCTTACTTTACAACGTCGTTTCCATCAACGTGTGACAAAAGCCGTTGTTTAGTTGAATCGGGTGTGTTTGTGCTGGGCTGGAACCAAAATGTGCACACCCAGTGAGATATATCGAGAAGCACTGGGTTTCTATGTTATATGTGTGCCATCTGGTGAACGCAATTAAGAAAATAATATTAACCTAGTTGGCTTAATTTGAAATGAGGTATAGTTTTAACAGTGAGTTGTTTTTTGTAATCTAGCAAATTGTATTCTCGGCTCACGGGGTTAACTAGCTCTGTGCACTCCAATCCCCTTTCACTGGTAAATGCAAACCAATATCATCTTCACTTTGTGAATAACATTTTAATCTACACTTTAGGCTACAATTATGCTGTGAGGTGTAACTTCACTCCTAAAGCAACCACTCTACTGTAGTTTATGGTTTATAAAAGCGTGGGAATCGAGTTAGAGTTTCACCTGGTGGGAGAGAAAAAAAACGAGCATAATCTCGCGATAGATCGAGTCCAACCCCATTCTTGTCTATTGTGAGAGTTTTTCTATTCTCGCGCGATTTCGCAACTTTCCCACGGCTGTTGTTGGCGTCTGCCCTCTGTCCGCCTCTCCTCTCCCTTTTTTTTTCTTCTTCTACTCTCGTTTATATCTGTTCCCGTCGGGGTTCTTCTGTTCGTTGTGTTTGTCCCAGCGGCGGTGGGAATGGATTTGAGATCTCGCGATTGTTGGGACTTTAGAAGTTCCAGTGGAAAATGGCGCCCGTTGTGACGGGGTAAGTGTTGAAATTCAGAGCAACAAAAAAATAAAAAATATGAAGGAAAGAACCGTTTAAAAAGTTCATTTTCTTTTGTTTTTGGGTAACTTGAGTTTCCTAACCACTTTGTTACACTCGTTTTTGTTTACCAGATAGCTTTGAAAGTGCTTTATTAAATTGGCGTCGCGCACTTATTGCTACTTTTGTGTCAATGTTAGTGCAACGTTAGCTAGCCACAACGAAAAGCTAGCCAACTAACTACCTCTTTTTATCCGCCAGTAATAATATACCTAACTATTTTATTTATTTTAGCTACATTTTATATCCAGATCACCTAGCCATTATGTATTTGCTGAGTTCAATTAAACAATGTTTTTATATTTGTTCAATGTTGCCTATTTCATTTTTACTAATCATGTAAAGTAGCAAAGACAGTATATTAGTCGCATTTGTCCGACAAAAAACGGGCAACAAAGTTTGTTTTTAACTTCACTGATTTGAATCGTTCACTTGCCACCTGCAGCATAATTCAAATATACTGTTTAGTATAGTGTATTTTTGTTTTCATGTTAACACTCACCTGTTAATAGTCATGATGTTTTCAGATTGCTAGAATTGTGACATCTTTATAATTTAACTTTATCTAGTATAATGTGGAGCTGATAGAAAAGTACATTTTTTTGGTTTCTTAAACAGGAAGTTTGGTGAGCAAGCTCCACCGCAGCGCCTGACGAGGTAAGGAAACGTTCCCACCACACGTTTCATAACTCGTCAGTCTCATTTAAACGTGAGAAACGTCTAGCTTCCACCTCCACAGTGTTTGTATTACTAAGGTGTAGAACCACTTATCCACATTCATTTCTTCCACTTTGCCATAAGATTTATTATTACACCCGTTTCTATATACACACCATTCATACTGCAACTCAAGTGTCTAAGAGCATTTATTTATTTTATTTAACCAGGCCAGTCAGTTAAGAATAAATTCTTATTTACAATGACGGCCTACCGGGGATAACTGCCTTGTTCAGGGGGCAGAACCACGGATTTTTGTACCTTGTCAGCTCGGGGATTCGATCTAGACACCTTTCGGTTACCTGCCCAACGCTCTAACCACCAGGCTACCTCCCTCCTCTAACCACTAGACTACCTGCCTCCTCTAACCACTAGGCTACCTGCCTCCTCTAACCACTAGACTACCTGCCTCCTCTAACCACTAGACTACCTCCCTCCTCTAACCACTAGACTACCTGCCTCCTCTAACCACTAGGCTACCTGCCTCCTCTAACCACTAGGCTACCTGCCTCCTCTAACCACTAGGCTACCTGCCTCCTCTAACCACTAGGCTACCTGCCTCCTCTAACCACTAGGCTACCTGCCTCCTCTAACCACTAGGCTACCTGCCTCCTCTAACCACTAGGCTACCTGCCTCCTCTAACCACTAGGCTACCTGCCTCCTCTAACCACTAGGCTACCTGCCTCCTCTAACCACTAGGCTACCTGCCTCCTCTAACCACTAGGCTACCTGCCTCCTCTAACCACTAGGCTACCTGCCTCCTCAAATTCACCGTCGTATTTGACCGATGGCGTATACACCCTTGTTATTTCACCCAGTTCTATGTATCTTTGCATAGTTGTGATATTACATTGAATAAGCTTTGTCTGAATGCTTATTATATATATTTTTTATTTAAATGTAACCTTTAATTAACATTTTGCTCTATATAGCATCTATGTAGCTCTGTACCCTGGTTCCTCTGTGTAGCTCTGTACCCCGGTGCCTCTGTGTGGCTCTGTACCCCGGTGCCTCTGTGTGGCTCTGTACCCCGGTGCCTCTATGTAGCGCTGTACCCCGGTGCCTCTATGTAGCGCTGTACCCCGGTGCCTCTATGTGGCTCTGTACCTCGGTGCCTCTATGTAGCGCTGTACCCCGGTGCCTCTATGTAGCGCTGTACCCCGGTGCCTCTATGTAGCGCTGTACCCCGGTGCCTCTATGTAGCGCTGTACCCCGGTGCCTCTATGTGGCTCTGTACCTCGGTGCCTCTATGTAGCGCTGTACCCCGGTGCCTCTATGTAGCGCTGTACCCCGGTGCCTCTGTGTGGCTCTGTACCCCGGTGCCTATGTTTGGCTCTGTACCCCGGTGCCTCTGTGTGGCTCTGTACCCCGGTGCCTCTGTGTGGCTCTGTACCCCGGTGCCTCTGTGTGGCTCTGTACCCCGGTGCCTCTGTGTGGCTCTGTACCCCGGTGCCTCTATGTGGCTCTGTACCCCGGTGCCTCTATGTGGCTCTGTACCCCGGTGCCTCTATGTAGCTCTGTACCCCGGTTCCTCTGTGTGGCTCTGTACCCCGGTTCCTCTGTGTGGCTCTGTACCCCAGTGCCTCTATGTAGCTCTGTACCCCGGTTCCTCTGTGTGGCTCTGTACCCCGGTGCCTCTGTGTAGCTCTGTACCCCGGTGCCTCTGTGTGGCTCTGTACCCCGGTGCCTCTGTGTGGCTCTGTACCCCGGTGCCTCTGTGTGGCTCTGTACCCCGGTGCCTCTGTGTGGCTCTGTACCCCGGTGCCTCTATGTAGCTCTGTACCCCCGGTGCCTCTATGTGGCTCTGTACCCCGGTGCCTCTATGTAGCTCTGTACCCCGGTGCCTCTGTGTGGCTCTGTACCCCGGTGCCTCTATGTAGCTCTGTACCCCGGTTCCTCTGTGTGGCTCTGTACCCCGGTTCCTCTGTGTGGCTCTGTACCCCGGTGCCTCTGTGTAGCTCTGTACCCCGGTGCCTCTGTGTGGCTCTGTACCCCGGTGCCTCTGTGTGGCTCTGTACCCCGGTGCCTCTGTGTGGCTCTGTACCCCGGTGCCTCTGTGTGGCTCTGTACCCCGGTGCCTCTGTGTGGCTCTGTACCCCGGTGCCTCTGTGTGGCTCTGTACCCCGGTGCCTCTGTGTGGCTCTGTACCCCGGTGCCTCTGTGTGGCGCTGTACCCCTGTGCCTCTGTGTGGCGCTGTACCCCTGTGCCTCTGTGTGGCGCTGTACCCCGGTGCCTCTGTGTGGCTCTGTACCCCGGTGCCTCTGTGTTGCTCTGTACCCCGGTGCCTCTGTGTGGCGCTGTACCCCGGTGCCTCTGTGTGGCGCTGTACCCCGGTGCCTCTGTGTGGCTCTGTACCCCGGTGCCTCTGTGTGGTTCTGTACCCCGGTGCCTCTATGTAGCTCTGTACCCCGGTGAATCTCTGTGACGCTGTCGACAGAACATTGTTGTTTGATTATGTTCAATAAATGTTGTCTGAACGTTGTGTTTTTCCCCCTATAGAGAGGCCATGAGAAACTACCTGAAGGAGAGGGGAGACCAGACCTTACTCATACTACACGCTAAAGTGGCACAGAAGTCTTACGGCAACGAGAAGAGGTCTGTATGAGCGAGAGAACGGTATCCATGGTGTTTCTGTATGAGAGAGAGAACGGGATTCATGGTGTCTCTGTGAGAGAGAGAGAACGGGATTCATGGTGTCTCTGTGTGAGAGTGAGAACGGGATTCATGGTGTCTCTGTGAGAGAGAGAACGGGATTCATGGTGTCTCTGTGAGAGAGAGAGAGAGAACGGGATTCATGGTGTCTCTGTGAGAGAGAGAGAGAACGGGATTCATGGTGTCTCTGTGAGAGAGAGAGAGAACGGGATTCATGGTGTCTCTGTGAGAGAGAGAGAGAACGGGATTCATGGTGTCTCTGTGAGAGAGAGAGAGAGAGAGAACGGGATTCATGGTGTCTCTGTGAGAGAGAGAACGGGATTCATGGTGTCTCTGTGAGAGAGAGAACGGGATTCATGGTGTCTCTGTGTGAGAGAGAGAACGGGATTCATGGTGTCTCTGTGTGATAGAGAGAACGGTATTCATGGTGTCTCTGTGTGAGAGAGAGAACGGGATTCATGGTGTCTCTGTGTGAGAGAGAACGGGATTCATGGTGTCTCTGTGTGATAGAGAGAACGGTATTCATGGTGTCTCTGTGAGAGAGAGAGAGAACGGTATTCATGGTGTCTCTGTGTGATAGAGAGAACGGGATTCATGGTGTCTCTGTGAGAGAGAGAGAGAACGGGATTCATGGTGTCTCTGTGTGAGAGAGAGAACGGTATTATTCATGGTGTCTCTGTGAGAGAGAGAACGGGATTCATGGTGTCTCTGTGAGAGAGAGAACGGGATTCATGGTGTCTCTGTGAGAGAGAGAACGGTATTATTCATGGTGTCTCTGTGAGAGAGAGAACGGGATTCATGGTGTCTCTGTGAGAGAGAGAACGGGATTCATGGTGTCTCTGTGTGAGAGAGAGAACGGGATTCATGGTGTCTCTGTGTGATAGAGAGAACGGTATTCATGGTGTCTCTGTGTGAGAGAGAGAACGGGATTCATGGTGTCTCTGTGTGAGAGAGAGAACGGGATTCATGGTGTCTCTGTGTGATAGAGAGAACGGTATTCATGGTGTCTCTGTGAGAGAGAGAGAGAACGGTATTCATGGTGTCTCTGTGTGATAGAGAGAACGGGATTCATGGTGTCTCTGTGAGAGAGAGAGAGAACGGGATTCATGGTGTCTCTGTGAGAGAGAGAGAGAACGGTATTCATGGTGTCTCTGTGTGATAGAGAGAACGGGATTCATGGTGTCTCTGTGAGAGAGAGAGAGAACGGGATTCATGGTGTCTCTGTGAGAGAGAGAGAACGGTATTATTCATGGTGTCTCTGTGAGAGAGAGAACGGTATTATTCATGATGTCTCTGTGAGAGAGAGAGAACGGGATTCATGGTGTCTCTGTATGAGAGAGAGAACGGTATTATTCATGGTGTCTCTGTGAGAGAGAGAGAACGGGATTCATGGTGTCTCTGTATGAGAGAGAGAACGGTATTATTCATGGTGTCTCTGTGTGATAGAGAGAACGGGATTCATGGTGTCTCTGTATGAGAGAGAGAACGGTATTATTCATGGTGTCTCTGTGTGATAGAGAGAACGGGATTCATGGTGTCTCTGTGAGAGAGAGAGAGAACGGGATTCATGGTGTCTCTGTGTGAGAGAGAGAACGGGATTCATGGTGTCTCTGTGTGAGAGAGAGAACGGTATTATTCATGGTGTCTCTGTGTGAGAGAGAGAACGGGATTCATGGTGTCTCTGTGAGAGAGAGAGAGAACGGGATTCATGGTGTCTCTGTGTGAGAGAGAGAACGGGATTCATGGTGTCTCTGTGAGAGAGAGAGAACGGTATTATTCATGGTGTCTCTGTGAGAGAGAGAGAACGGTATTATTCATGGTGTCTCTGTGAGAGAGAGAGAGAACGGTATTATTCATGGTGTCTCTGTGTGATAGAGAGAACGGGATTATTCATGGTGTCTCTGTGAGAGAGAGAGAACGGTATTATTCATGGTGTCTCTGTGTGAGAGAGAGAACGGTATTATTCATGGTGTCTCTGTGAGAGAGAGAGAGAACGGGATTCATGGTGTCTCTGTGAGAGAGAGAGAACGGTATTATTCATGGTGTCTCTGTGTGAGAGAGAGAACGGGATTCATGGTGTCTCTGTGAGAGAGAGAGAACGGTATTATTCATGGTGTCTCTGTGAGAGAGAGAGAACGGGATTCATGGTGTCTCTGTGTGAGAGAGAGAACGGGATTCATGGTGTCTCTGTGAGAGAGAGAGAGAACGGGATTCATGGTGTCTCTGTGTGAGAGAGAGAACGGGATTCATGGTGTCTCTGTGTGAGAGAGAGAACGGGATTCATGGTGTCTCTGTGTGAGAGAGAGAACGGGATTCATGGTGTCTCTGTGAGAGAGAGAGAGAACGGGATTCATGGTGTCTCTGTGTGAGAGAGAGAACGGGATTCATGGTGTCTCTGTGTGAGAGAGAGAACGGTATTATTCATGGTGTCTGTGAGAGAGAGAGAACGGTATTATTCATGGTGTCTCTGTATGAGAGAGAGAACGGTATTATTCATGGTGTCTCTGTGTGAGAGAGAGAACGGTATTATTCATGGTGTCTCTGTGTGAGAGAGAGAACGGTATTATTCATGGTGTCTCTGTGAGAGAGAGAGAACGGTATTATTCATGGTGTCTCTGTGTGAGAGAGAGAACGGTATTATTCATGGTGTCTCTGTGAGAGAGAGAGAGAACGGTATTATTCATGGTGTCTCTGTGTGAGAGAGAGAACGGTATTATTCATGGTGTCTCTGTGAGAGAGAGAGAACGGTATTATTCATGGTGTCTCTGTATGAGAGAGAGAACGGTATTATTCATGGTGTCTCTGTGAGAGAGAGAGAACGGTATTATTCATGGTGTCTCTGTGAGAGAGAGAGAACGGTATTATTCATGGTGTCTCTGTGAGAGAGAGAGAACGGTATTATTCATGGTGTCTCTGTGAGAGAGAGAGAACGGTATTATTCATGGTGTCTCTGTGAGAGAGAGAGAACGGTATTATTCATGGTGTCTCTGTGTGAGAGAGAGAACGGGATTCATGGTGTCTCTGTGTGAGAGAGAGAACGGTATTATTCATGGTGTCTCTGTGTGAGAGAGAGAACGGTATTATTCATGGTGTCTCTGTGAGAGAGAGAGAACGGTATTATTCATGGTGTCTCTGTATGAGAGAGAGAACGGTATTATTCATGGTGTCTCTGTGAGAGAGAGAGAACGGTATTATTCATGGTGTCTCTGTGTGAGAGAGAGAACGGTATTATTCATGGTGTCTCTGTGAGAGAGAGAGAACGGTATTATTCATGGTGTCTCTGTATGAGAGAGAGAACGGTATTATTCATGGTGTCTCTGTATGAGAGAGAGAACGGTATTATTCATGGTGTCTCTGTGAGAGAGAGAGAACGGTATTATTCATGGTGTCTCTGTATGAGAGAGAGAACGGTATTATTCATGGTGTCTCTGTGTGAGAGAGAGAACGGTATTATTCATGGTGTCTCTGTGAGAGAGAGAGAACGGTATTATTCATGGTGTCTCTGTGAGAGAGAGAGAACGGTATTATTCATGGTGTCTCTGTGTGAGAGAGAGAACGGTATTATTCATGGTGTCTCTGTGTGAGAGAGAGAACGGGATTCATGGTGTCTCTGTGTGAGAGAGAACGGGATTCATGGTGTCTCTGTGTGAGAGAGAGAACGGGATTCATGGTGTCTCTGTGTGAGAGAGAGAACGGGATTCATGGTGTCTCTGTGAGAGAGAGAACGGGATTCATGGTGTCTCTGTGTGAGAGAGAGAACGGTATTATTCATGGTGTCTCTGTGTGAGAGAGAGAACGGGATTCATGGTGTCTCTGTGAGAGAGAGAACGGGATTCATGGTGTCTCTGTGTGAGAGAGAGAACGGTATTATTCATGGTGTCTCTGTGTGAGAGAGAGAACGGGATTCATGGTGTCTCTGTGTGAGAGAGAGAACGGTATTATTCATGGTGTCTCTGTGAGAGAGAGAGAACGGTATTATTCATGGTGTCTCTGTGTGAGAGAGAGAGAACGGTATTATTCATGGTGTCTCTGTGAGAGAGAGAGAACGGTATTATTCATGGTGTCTCTGTGTGAGAGAGAGAACGGTATTATTCATGGTGTCTCTGTGTGAGAGAGAGAACGGTATTATTCATGGTGTCTCTGTGTGATAGAGAGAACGGTATTATTCATGGTGTCTCTGTGTGAGAGAGAGAACGGTATTATTCATGGTGTCTCTGTGTGAGAGAGAGAACGGTATTATTCATGGTGTCTCTGTGTGATAGAGAGAACGGTATTATTCATGGTGTCTCTGTGAGAGAGAGAGAACGGTATTATTCATGGTGTCTCTGTGTGAGAGAGAGAACGGTATTATTCATGGTGTCTCTGTGAGAGAGAGAGAGAACGGTATTATTCATGGTGTCTCTGTGAGAGAGAGAGAACGGTATTATTCATGGTGTCTCTGTGAGAGAGAGAGAACGGTATTATTCATGGTGTCTCTGTGAGAGAGAGAACGGTATTATTCATGGTGTCTCTGTGTGAGAGAGAGAACGGGATTCATGGTGTCTCTGTGTGAGAGAGAGAACGGTATTATTCATGGTGTCTCTGTGAGAGAGAGAGAACGGTATTATTCATGGTGTCTCTGTATGAGAGAGAGAACGGTATTATTCATGGTGTCTCTGTGTGAGAGAGAGAACGGTATTATTCATGGTGTCTCTGTGAGAGAGAGAGAACGGTATTATTCATGGTGTCTCTGTGTGAGAGAGAGAACGGTATTATTCATGGTGTCTCTGTATGAGAGAGAGAACGGTATTATTCATGGTGTCTCTGTGAGAGAGAGAGAACGGTATTATTCATGGTGTCTCTGTGAGAGAGAGAGAACGGTATTATTCATGGTGTCTCTGTGAGAGAGAGAGAGAACGGTATTATTCATGGTGTCTCTGTGAGAGAGAGAGAACGGTATTATTCATGGTGTCTCTGTGAGAGAGAGAGAACGGTATTATTCATGGTGTCTCTGTGTGAGAGAGAGAACGGTATTATTCATGGTGTCTCTGTATGAGAGAGAGAACGGTATTATTCATGGTGTCTCTGTGAGAGAGAGAGAACGGTATTATTCATGGTGTCTCTGTGAGAGAGAGAGAACGGTATTATTCATGGTGTCTCTGTGTGAGAGAGAGAACGGTATTATTCATGGTGTCTCTGTGAGAGAGAGAGAACGGTATTCATGGTGTCTCTGTGAGAGAGAGAGAACGGTATTATTCATGGTGTCTCTGTATGAGAGAGAGAACGGTATTCATGGTGTCTCTGTGTGAGAGAGAGAACGGTATTCATGGTGTCTCTGTAGTTGATAGTCTGTCTGTCCTTTAGGTCCCCCCCCCTCCTTGTATCTATCTGATGGGCTGATCTGTCTGTCCTGTAGGTTCTTCTGCCCTCCTCCTTGTATCTATCTGATGGGCTGATCTGTCTGTCCTTTAGGTCCCCCCCCCTCCTTGTATCTATCTGATGGGCTGATCTGTCTGTCCTGTAGGTTCTTCTGCCCTCCTCCTTGTATCTATCTGATGGGCTGATCTGTCTGTCCTTTAGGTCCCCCCCCCTCCTTGTATCTATCTGATGGGCTGATCTGTCTGTCCTGTAGGTTCTTCTGCCCTCCTCCTTGTATCTAACTGATGGGCTGATCTGTCCTGTAGGTTCTTCTGCCCTCCTCCTTGTATCTAACTGATGGGCTGATCTGTCTGACCTTTGGTTTCTTCTGCCCTCCTCCTTGTATCTATCTGATGGGCTGATCTGTCCTTTAGGTCCCCCCCCCTCCTTGTATCTATCTGATGGGCTGATCTGTCTGTCCTGTAGGTTATTCTGCCCTCCTCCTTGTATCTATCTGATGGGCTGATCTGTCTGTCCTGTAGGTTCTTCTGCCCTCCTCCTTGTATCTATCTGATGGGCTGATCTGTCTGTCCTTTGGTTTCTTCTGCCCTCCTCCTTGTATCTATCTGATGGGCTGATCTGTCCTGTAGGTTCTTCTGCCCCCCTCCTTGTATTTATCTGATGGGCTGATCTGTCTGTCCTGTAGGTTCTTCTGCCCTCCTCCTTGTATCTATCTGATGGGCTGATCTGTCTGTCCTGTAGGTTCTTCTGCCCTCCTCCTTGTATCTATCTGATGGGCTGATCTGTCTGTCCTGTAGGTTCTTCTGCCCTCCTTCTTTTATCTATCTGATGGGCTGATCTGTCCTGTAGGTTCTTCTGCCCTCCTCCTTGTATCTATCTGATGGGCTGATCTGTCTGTCCTGTAGGTTCTTCTGCCCTCCTCCTTGTATCTACAGTGCCTTGCGAAAGTATTCGGCCCCCTTGAACTTTGCGACCTTTTGCCACATTTCAGGCTTCAAACATAAAGATATACAACTGTATTTTTTAGTGAAGAATCAACAACAAGTGGGACACAATCATGAAGTGGAACGACATTTATTGGATATTTAAAACTTTTTTAACAAATCAAAAACTGAAAAATTGGGAGTGCAAAATTATTCAGCCCCTTTACTTTCAGTGCAGCAAACTCTCTCCAGAAGTTCAGTGAGGATCTCTGAATGATCCAATGTTGACCTAAATGACTAATGATGATAAATACAATCCACCTGTGTGTAATCAAGTCTCCGTATAAATGCACCTGCACTGTGATAGTCTCAGAGGTCCGTCAAAAGCGCAGAGAGCATCATGAAGAACAAGGAACACACCAGGCAGGTCCGAGATACTGTTGTGAAGAAGTTTAAAGCCGGATTTGGATACAACAAGATTTCCCAAGCTTTAAACATCCCAAGGAGCACTGTGCAAGCGATAATATTGAAATGGAAGGAGTATCAAACCACTGCAAATCTACCAAGACCTGGCCGTCCCTCTAAACTTTCAGCTCATACAAGGAGAAGACTGATCAGAGATGCAGCCAAGAGGCCCATGATCACTCTGGATGAACTGCAGAGATCTACAGCTGAGGTGGGAGACTCTGTCCATAGGACAAAAATCAGTCGTATATTGCACAAATCTGGCCTTTATGGAAGAGTGGCATGAAGAAAGCCATTTCTTAAAGATATCCATAAAAAGTGTCGTTTAAAGTTTGCCACAAGCCACCTGGGAGACACACCAAACATGTGGAAGAAGGTGCTCTGGTCAGATGAAACCAAAATTGAACTTTTTGGCAATAATGCAAAACGTTATGTTTGGCGTAAAAGCAACACAGCTGAACACACCATCCCCACTGTCAAACATGGTGGTGGCAACATCATGGTTTGGGCCTGCTTTTCTTCAGCAGGGACAGGGAAGATGGTTAAAATTGATGGGAAGATGGATGGAGCCAAATACAGGACCATTCTGGAAGAAAACCTGATGGAGTCTGCAAAAGACCTGAGACTGGGACGGAGATTTGTCTTCCAACAAGACAATGATCCAAAACATAAAGCAAAATCTACAATGGAATGGTTCAAAAATAAACATATCCAGGTGTTAGAATGGCCAAGTCAAAGTCCAGACCTGAATCCAATCGAGAATCTGTGGAAAGAAATGAAAACTACTGTTCACAAATGCTCTCCATCCAACCTCACTGAGCTCGAGCTGTTTTGCAAGGAGGAATGGGAAAAAAATTCAGTCTCTCGATGTGCAAAACTGATAGAGACATACCCCAAGCGACTTACAGCTGTAATCGCAGCAAAAGGTGGCGCTACAAAGTATTAACTTAAGGGGGCTGAATAATTTTGCACGCCCAATTTTTCAGTTTTTGATTTGTTAAAAAAGTTTGAAATATCCAATAAATGTCGTTCCACTTCATGATTGTGTCCCACTTGTTGTTGATTCTTCACAAAAAAATACAGTTTTATGTCTTTATGTTTGGTGCCTGAAATGTGGCAAAAGGTCGCAAAGTTCAAGGGGGCCGAATACTTTCGCAAGGCACTGTATCTGATGGGCTGATCTGTCTGTCCTTTAGGTTCTTCTGCCCTCCTCCTTGTATCTAACTGATGGGCTGATCTGTCTGTCCTTTAGGTTCTTCTGCCCTCCTCCTTGTATCTATCTGATGGGCTGATCTGTCCTGTAGGTTCTTCTGCCCCCCTCCTTGTATCTATCTGATGGGCTGATCTGTCCTTTAGGTCCCCCCCCCTCCTTGTATCTATCTGATGGGCTGATCTGTCTGTCCTTTAGGTTCTTCTGCCCTCCTCCTTGTATCTAACTGATGGGCTGATCTGTCTGACCTTTAGGTTCTTCTGCCCCCCCTCCTTGTATCTATCTGATGGGCTGATCTGTCCTTTAGGTCCCCCCCCTCCTTGTATCTATCTGATGGGCTGATCTGTCTGTCCTTTAGGTTCTTCTGCCCTCCTCCTTGTATCTAACTGATGGGCTGATCTGTCTGTCCTTTAGGTTCTTCTGCCCCCCCTCCTTGTATCTATCTGATGGGCTGATCTCTCTGTCCTTTAGGTTCTTCTGCCCTCCTCCTTGTATCTAACTGATGGGCTGATCTGTCTGTCCTTTAGGTTCTTCTGCCCCCCCTCCTTGTATCTATCTGATGGGCTGATCTGTCCTTTAGGTCCCCCCCCCTCCTTGTATCTATCTGATGGGCTGATCTGTCTGTCCTGTAGGTTCTTCTGCCCTCCTCCTTGTATCTATCTGATGGGCTGATCTGTCTGTCCTGTAGGTTCTTCTGCCCTCCTCCTTGTATCTATCTGATGGGCTGATCTGTCTGTCCTTTAGGTTCTTCTGCCCCCCCTCCTTGTATCTATCTGATGGGCTGATCTGTCCTTTAGGTCCCCCCCCCTCCTTGTATCTATCTGATGGGCTGATCTGTCTGTCCTGTAGGTTCTTCTGCCCTCCTCCTTGTATCTATCTGATGGGCTGTGGCTGGAAGAAGAAGACAGAGGAGATGGAGAGAGAGGGCTGTTCAGAGCAGGAGGCTCAGCCCTGTGCCTTTATAGGGATAGGAAACAGTGACCAGGAGATGCAGCAGCTCAACATAGAGGGGAAGGTAAGGGACAACACACACACACACACACACACTGACACACACACACACACACACAGAGGGAGAGTCACACTGACACACACATACACTGACACACACACACACACACACAGAGGGAGAGTCACACTGACACACACACACACACACACACACACACACACACACACTGACACACACACACACTGACACACACACACACACTGACACACACACACACACTGACACACAGACACGCTGACTGAAACCCACATTTCCTCATTTTCTCTCCCCAGAATGTCTGCAAGGGTAAAACCGTGTGTCTACACACACACACACACACACAGAGGCAGAACAGTGAAACACACCCCTCCCTCAGTCTTTCTCCACAGAACTTCTGCATCCTGTGTTTCCACACTCAAATAACTTCTCTTCTCGCAAAATACTTCCTTCTCTCTCCCTCCTCTTTCTCTCTCTCCCTCCTCTCTCTCTCCCTCTCTCTCCTCTCCCTCTCTCCTCTCCTTCTCTCCTTTCCTCTCTCTCCTCTCCTCTCTCTCCCTCCTCTCTCTCCCTCCTCTCTCTCCCTCCTCTCTCTCCCTCCTCTCTCTCCCTCCTCTCTTTCTCTCTCCCCCTCCTCTCTTCCTCTCTCCCTCCAGGACTTCTGCACAGCTAAGACTCTATACATCAGTGACAGTGACAAGAGGAAACACTTCATGCTGTCAGTCAAGATGTTCTATGGTAACAGTACAGACATAGGAGTCTTCCTTAGTAAGAGGATCAAAGTTATCTCTAAACCGTCCAAGAAGAAACAGTCTCTGAAGAACGCTGACCGTGAGTATGGAGAGGAACACGCATGACTAGGACCACACACACACACACACACACACACACACACATTTCCACAGTAATGGATAATAAATGTAATAGGGTTCTATAGGGCTCTGGTCTAAAGTAGTGCACTTCATAGGGAATAGGGTTCTATAGGGCTCTGGTCTAAAGTAGTGCACTATATAGGGAATAGGGTTCTATAGGGCTCTGGTCTAAAGTAGTGCACTACATAGGGAATAGGGTTCTATAGGGCTCTGGTCTAAAGTAGTGCACTACATAGGGAATAGGGTTCTATAGGGCTCTGGTCTAAAGTAGTGCACTGCATAGGGAATAGGGTTCTATAGGGCTCTGGTCTAAAGTAGTGCACTACATAGGGAATAGGGTTCTATAGGGCTCTGGTCTAAAGTAGTGCACTACATAGGGAATAGGGTTCTATAGGGCTCTGGTCTAAAGTAGTGCACTACATAGGGAATAGGGTTCTATAGGGCTCTGGTCTAAAGTAGTGCACTGCATAGGGAATAGGGTTCTATAGGGCTCTGGTCTAAAGTAGTGCACTACATAGGGAATAGGGTTCTATAGGGCTCTGGTCTAAAGTAGTGCACTGCATAGGGAATAGGGTTCTATAGGGCTCTGGTCTAAAGTAGTGCACTGCATAGGGAATAGGGTTCTATAGGGCTCTGGTCTAAAGTAGTGCACTACATAGTGAATAGGGTTCTATAGGGCTCTGGTCTAAAGTAGTGCACTACATAGGGAATAGGGTTCTATAGGGCTCTGGTCTAAAGTAGTGCACTACATAGGGAATAGGGTTCTATAGGGCTCTGGTCTAAAGTAGTGCACTACATAGGGAATAGGGTTCTATAGGGCTCTGGTCTAAAGTAGTGCACTGCATAGGGAATAGGGAGCCCAAAACAAGTACTTTTATTTGGTTTTAATTTTAATAGTTATTTGTAGAAGTCCAAATAGTCTACAAAATTGTATTTGAGAGGATTTTCAAATACATTAATATTCAACTACTTTTCATTTCAAATAAAACATATATCTGAATGCTTTAAGTGCATGTGAACGGGACTGAAATGTTTTAAATAGTATTTGGACCCATCCGTTTCTCTCTCACACACAGGATGCCACATTTAGAGAAGATTTACGGTTACATAGAGCTGACTGAGTATGCAGAACACACACACACACACACACACGCACACGCTTGATGCGCAGTGGTACGGTTTTCCTGAGTGGTTTCGGGACAAAGGTCTTTTTTTACGAGCTCTGTTGTAACTCTGCCGTTTTCATTTGACAATGATCAACTTCAAAGTGTGGTCTCTCTTTCATGATCTCTTCATGAATGCATATCTAACCTTCTCACTCACTCCCTACCCTCTCCCTCACTCCCTACCCGCGCCCTCACTCCCTACCCTCTCCCTCACTCCCTACCCTCGCCCTCACTCCCTACCCTCTCCCTCACCCTCTCCCTCACTCCCTCACCCTCTCCCTCACTCTCTCCTTTCTCCCTCCCTCCCTACCCTCTCCCTCACTCCCTACCCTCTCCCTCACTCCCTACCCTCTCCCTCACTCCCTACTCTCTCCCTCACTCCCTACTCTCTCCCTCACTCCCTACTCTCTCCCTCACTCCCTACTCTCTCCCTCACTCCCTACTCTCTCCCTCACTCCCTACTCTCTCCCTCACTCCCTACTCTCTCCCTCACTCCCTACTCTCTCCCTCACTCCCTACTCTCTCCCTCACTCCCTACTCTCTCCCTCACTCCCTACTCTCTCCCTCACTCCCTACTCTCTCCCTCACTCCCTACTCTCTCCCTACTCTCTCCCTCACTCTCTCCCTTCTTCCTCACTCCCTACCCTTTTCCTCACACCCTACCCTTTTCCTCACACCCTACCCTTTTCCTCACTCCCTACCCTTTTCCTCACTCCCTACCCTTTTCCTCACTCCCTACCCTTTTCCTCACTCCCTACCCTTTTCCTCACTCCCTACCCTCTTCCTCACTCCCTACCCTCTCCCTCACTCCCTACTCTCTCCCTACTCACTCCCTACTCTCTCCCTACTCTCTCCCTCACTCTCTCCCTTCTTCCTCACTCCCTACCCTTTTCCTCACTCCCTACCCTTTTCCTCACTCCCTACCCTTTTCCTCACTCCCTACCCTCTCCCTCACTCCCTACCCTCTCCCTCACATCCTACCCTCTCCCTTCCTTTCTTTCTCCCTCACTCACTCCCTACCCTCTCCCTCACTCCCTACCCTCTCCCTCACTCCATACCCTCTCACCTCTCTCCCTTGCTTTCTCTCTCCCTTCCTTTCTCTCTCCCTACTCTCTTTCTCTCTCTAGTGTGTATAGCGTCAGGCACCAAGGTTGCATTGTTTAACCGGTTGCGTTCTCAGACTGTCAGTACCCGCTATCTACACGTGGAGGGAGGGAACTTCCATGCCAGTTCACAACAGTGGGGAGCCTTCTACATACACCTCTGTAAGTTACCCTCCTCTCCTCTCTTCCCTTTGGCCCCGCCCCTCTAGTCCCTTTGGCCCCGCCCCTCTCGTCCATTTGGCCCGCCCCTCTCGTCCCTTCGGCCCCGCCCCTCTCGTCCCTTCGGCCCGCCCCTCTCGTCCCTTCGGCCCCGCCCCTCTCGTCCCTTCGGCCCCGCCCCTCTCGTCCCTGCCCCTCTCGTCCCTTCGGCCCCGCCCCTCTCGTCCCTTCGGCCCCGCCCCTCTCGTCCCTTCGTCCCCGCCCCTCTCGTCCCTTCGGCCCCGCCCCTCTTTTCCCTTCGGCCCCGCCCCTCTTTTCCCTTCGGCCCCGCCCCTCTTTTCCCTTCGGCCCCGCCCCTCTTTTCCCTTCGGCCCCGCCCCTCTTTTCCCTTCGGCCCCGCCCCTCTTTTCCCTTCGGCCCCGCCCCTATTTTCCCTTCGGCCCCGCCCCTCTCTTCGGCCCCGCCCCTCTCTTCCCTTCGGCCCCGCCCCTCTCTTCCCTTCGGCCCCGCCCCTCTCTTCCCTCCGGCCCCGCCCCTCTCTTCCCTTCTCCATTTCCTTAATATCTTCACTTTCCTCTAATAGCTTCCTCTGTCTTCCGTCTGTTGAACTCTCTCTCCTCCTCTGTTTCAGCCAATCATGTTGTTTCTCTGTTAATTATGCTGCATTGCCATGGTGATGTCGAAGTCAATGCCACCAAGACAAGACTTCAGATAAAGATGTATAGCATCATATAAAGGGTTGTTATAGTAACTATATATAGCATCATATAAAAGGTTGTTATAGTAACTATATATAGATATATAGCATCATATAGAGTTGTTATAGTAACTATATATAGATATATAGAGGGTTGTTATAGTAACTATATATAGAGGGTTGTTATAGTAACTATATCGTCTCCATTATGGTATGGCTGATTTCAGTTATTAAATGTGTTTCCTACAGTAGTAACTATGACTCTCTCCCCTGTAGTGGAGGAGGAAGAGCCGGAAGGGGAGGAGTTATAGTAACTATATATAGAGGGTTGTTATAGTAACTATATATAGAGGGTTGTTATAGTAACTATATATAGAGGGTTGTTATAGTAACTATATATAGAGGGTCGTTATAGTAACTATATATAGAGGGTCGTTATAGTAACTATATATAGAGGGTCGTTATAGTAACTATATATAGAGGGTCGTTATAGTAACTATATATAGAGGGTCGTTATAGTAACTATATACAGTGGGTTGTTATAGTAACTATATCAGTTATTACATGTGTTTCCTACAGTAGTAACTATGACTCTCTCCCCTGTAGTGGAGGAGGAAGAGCCGGAAGGGGAGGAGTTATAGTAACTATATATAGAGGGTCGTTATAGTAACTATATATAGAGGGTTGTTATAGTAACTATATCAGTTATTACATGTGTTTCCTACAGTAATATCTATGACTCTCTCCCTGTAGTGGAGGAGGAAGAGCCGGAAGGGGAGGAGTTTGCGGTGAGGGATGGATACATCCACTATGGTCAGACTGTCAAACTGGTCTGTTCTGTCACTGGTATGGCGCTGCCTAGACTGGTACGTACCAACGTGTCTCACCTATACCTACAGGTCTGTCTGTCTGCTGTTCCTACATATTCACCTCTCTACCTACAGGTCTGTCTGTCTGTCTGCTGTTCCTACATATTCACCTCTCTACCTACAGGTCTGTCTGTCTGTCTCCTGTTCCTACATATTCACCTCTCTACCTACAGGTCTGTCTGTCTGTCTGCTGTTCCTACATATTCACCTCTCTACCTACAGGTCTGTCTGTCTCCTGTTCCTATATATTCACCTCTCTACCTACAGGTCTGTCTGTCTGTCTCCTGTTCCTACATATTCACCTCTCTACCTACAGGTCTGTCTGTCTGTCTCCTGTTCCTACATATTCACCTCTCTACCTACAGGTCTGTCTGTCTCCTGTTCCTACATATTCACCTCTCTACCTACAGGTCTGTCTGTCTGTCTGTCTCCTGTTCCTACATATTCACCTCTCTACCTACAGGTCTGTCTGTCTGTCTGTCTCCTGTTCCTACATATTCACCTCTCTACCTACAGGTCTGTCTGTCTGTCTGTCTCCTGTTCCTACATATTCACCTCTCTACCTACAGGTCTGTCTGTCTGTCTCCTGTTCCTACATATTCACCTCTCTATCTACAGGTCTGTCTGTCTGTCTGCTGTTCCTACATATTCACATCTCTACCTACAGGTCTGTCTGTCTGTCTGTCTCCTGTTCCTACATATTCACCTCTCTATCTACAGGTCTGTCTGTCTGTCTCCTGTTCCTATATATTCACCTCTCTACCTACAGGTCTGTCTGTCTCCTGTTCCTATATATTCACCTCTCTACCTACAGGTCTGTCTGTCTGTCTGTCTGCTGTTCCTACATATTCACCTCTCTACCTACAGGTCTGTCTGTCTGTCTGTTCCTACATATTCACCTCTCTACCTACAGGTCTGTCTGTCTGCTGTTCCTACATATTCACCTCTCTACCTACAGGTCTGTCTGTCTGTCTGTCTCCTGTTCCTACATATTCACCTCTCTACCTACAGGTCTGTCTGTCTGTCTCCTGTTCCTACATATTCACCTCTCTACCTACAGGTCTGTCTGTCTGTCTCCTGTTCCTACATATTCACCTCTCTACCTACAGGTCTGTCTGTCTCCTGTTCCTATATATTCACCTCTCTACCTACAGGTCTGTCTGTCTCCTGTTCCTATATATTCACCTCTCTACCTACAGGTCTGTCTGTCTGTCTCCTGTTCCTACATATTCACCTCTCTACCTACAGGTCTGTCTGTCTGTCTGTCTGTCTGCTGTTCCTACATATTCACCTCTCTACCTACAGGTCTGTCTGTCTGTCTGTCTCCTGTTCCTATATATTCACCTCTCTACCTACAGGTCTGTCTGTCTGTCTGTCTCCTGTTCCTACATATTCACCTCTCTACCTACAGGTCTGTCTGTCTCCTGTTCCTATATATTCACCTCTCTACCTACAGGTCTGTCTGTCTGTCTGCTGTTCCTATATATTCACCTCTCTACCTACAGGTCTGTCTGTCTGTCTGTCTCCTGTTCCTATATATTCACCTCTCTACCTACAGGTCTGTCTGTCTGTCTGTCTCCTGTTCCTACATATTCACCTCTCTACCTACAGGTCTGTCTGTCTGTCTGCTGTTCCTATATATTCACCTCTCTACCTACAGGTCTGTCTGTCTGTCTGTCTCCTGTTCCTATATATTCACCTCTCTACCTACAGGTCTGTCTGTCTGTCTGTCTCCTGTTCCTACATATTCACCTCTCTACCTACAGGTCTGTCTGTCTGTCTGCTGTTCCTATATATTCACCTCTCTACCTACAGGTCTGTCTGTCTGTCTGCTGTTCCTACATATTCACCTCTCTACCTACAGGTCTGTTCTCTATTCCCAGGTGATGTGTGATAGATAATCAGGGTGTGTCATCTCTCACCTCCTCCCCAGGTTATGTGTGATAGATAAGCAGGGTGTGTCATCTCTCACCTCCTCCCCAGGTGATGTGTGATAGATAATCAGGGTGTGTCATCTCTCACCTCCTCCCCAGGTGATGTGTGATAGATAATCAGGGTGTGTCATCTCTCACCTCCTCCCCAGGTGATGTGTGATAGATAAGCAGGGTGTGTCATCTTTCACCTCCTCCCCAGGTGATGTGTGATAGATAAGCAGGGTGTGTCATCTTTCACCTCCTCCCCAGGTGATGTGTGATAGATAATCAGGGTGTCTCTCACCTCCTCCCCAGGTGATGTGTGATAGATAAGCAGGGTGTCTCTCACTTCCTCCCCAGGTGATGTGTGATAGATAAGCAGGGTGTCTCTCACTTCCTCCCCAGGTGATGTGTGATAGATAATCAGGGTGTCTCACCTCCTCCCCAGGTGATGTCTGATAGATAATCAGGGTGTCTCTCACCTCCTCCCCAGGTGATGTGTGATAGATAAGCAGGGTGTCTCTCACCTCCTCCCCAGGTGATGTCTGATAGATAATCAGGGTGTCTCTCACCTCCTCCCCAGGTGATGTCTGATAGATAATCAGGGTGTCTCTCACCTCCTCCCCAGGTGATGTCTGATAGATAATCAGGGTGTCTCACCTCCTCCCCAGGTGATGTCTGATAGATAATCAGGGTGTCTCACCTCCTCCCCAGGTGATGTGTGATAGATAATCAGGGTGTCTCACCTCCTCCCCAGGTGATGTCTGATAGATAATCAGGGTGTCTCACCTCCTCCCCAGGTGATGTCTGATAGCTAATCAGGGTGTCTCACCTCCTCCCCAGGTGATGTCTGATAGATAATCAGGGTGTCTCACCTCCTCCCCAGGTGATGTCTGATAGATAATCAGGGTGTCTCACCTCCTCCCCAGGTGATGTGTGATAGATAATCAGGGTGTGTCATCTCTCACCTCCTCCCCAGGTGATGTGTGATAGATAATCAGGGTGTGTCATCTCTCACCTCCTCCCCAGGTGATGTGTGATAGATAATCAGGGTGTCTCACCTCCTCCCCAGGTGATGTCTGATAGATAATCAGGGTGTCTCACCTCCTCCCCAGGTGATGTCTGATAGATAATCAGGGTGTCTCACCTCCTCCCCAGGTGATGTCTGATAGATAATCAGGGTGTCTCACCTCCTCCCCAGGTGATGTCTGATAGATAATCAGGGTGTCTCACCTCCTCCCCAGGTGATGTGTGATAGATAATCAGGGTGTCTCACCTCCTCCCCAGGTGATGTCTGATAGATAATCAGGGTGTCTCACCTCCTCCCCAGGTGATGTCTGATAGCTAATCAGGGTGTCTCACCTCCTCCCCAGGTGATGTGTGATAGATAATCAGGGTGTGTCATCTCTCACCTCCTCCCCAGGTGATGTGTGATAGATAATCAGGGTGTGTCATCTCTCACCTCCTCCCCAGGTGATGTGTGATAGATAATCAGGGTGTGTCATCTCTCACCTCCTCCCCAGGTGATGTGTGATAGATAATCAGGGTGTCTCTCACCTCATCCCCAGGTGACGTGTGATAATCAGGGTGTCTCTCACCTCCTCCCCAGGTGATGTGTGATAGATAATCAGGGTGTGTCATCTCTCACCTCCTCCCCAGGTGATGTGTGATAGATAATCAGGGTGTCTCTCACCTCATCCCCAGGTGACGTGTGATAATCAGGGTGTCTCTCACCTCCTCCCCAGGTGATCCGTAAGGTGGACAAGCAGACAGCGTTGATGGATGCAGACGACCCAGTGTCTCAGCTCCACAAGTGTTCCTTCTACCTGAAAGACACCGAGAGAATGTACCTCTGTCTCTCACAGGAGAGAATCATTCAGTTCCAGGTACACACACTCATACACACACACACACACACACACACAGACTGATGGACGCACACACACACACACACACACACACACACACACACAGAGACACTGATGGACGCACACTCATACATACACACACACACAGACTGATGGACACACACACACACACACAGAGACACTGATGGACGCACACTCATACACACACACACACACACACTGATGGACTCACACACACACACACACTCCTAGCCCCTTGTAGATCGGAGCCAGGTTTGTGGTATCTGGTAATAGCTTTTCCCACCAGTCTGTTCAGCTAAAATCAGAGTTCCTTATTGGACCACTAGTTCATCTAGTCCCTCCCTGTTTAATGAGGGTTTCTTATTGGACCACTAGTTCATCTAGTCCCTCCCTGTTTAATGAGGGTTTCTTATTGGACCACTAGTTCATCTAGTCCCTCCCTGTTTAATGAGTTTCTTATTGGACCACTAGTTCATCTAGTCCCTCCCTGTTTAATGAAGGTTTCTTATTGGACCACTAGTTCATCTAGTCCCTCCCTGTTTAATGAGAGTTTCTTATTGGACCACTAGTTCATCTAGTCCCTCCCTGTTTAATAAGGGTTTCTTATTGGACCACTAGTTCATCTAGTCCCTCCCTGTTTAATGAAGGTTTCTTATTGGACCACTAGTTCAACTAATCCCTCGCTGTTTATTGAGAGTTTCTTATTGGACCATTGGTTTCGGTCGTTGTCTTCTGGTTCTTTTCTGGTTAATTCCACCCTGGTATCGTTATTTGCATACACCCACACCCTGCCCCCCAAAAAAGACCAGTAAGGAGATGCAAATCTGTCATTTATCATATCTCCTTCCCCAGGCCACGCCCTTCCCCAAAGAGACCAGGTCTGCATTCAGTACGTTGTGGAACGTTCAGTACGTTGTGGAACGTTCAGTACGCTGTGGAACGTTCAGGACGCTGTGGAACGTTCAGGACGCTGTGGAACGTTCAGGACGCTGTGGAACGTTCAGGACGCTGTGGAACGTTCAGTACGCTGTGGAACGTTCAGTACGCTGTGGAACGTTCAGTACGCTGTGGAACGTTCAGGACGTTGTGGAACGTTCAGTACGCTGTGGAACGTTCAGGACGTTGTGGAACGTTCAGTACGCTGTGGAACGTTCAGGACGTTGTGGAACGTTCAGTACGCTGTGGAACGTTCAGGACGTTGTGGAACGTTCAGTACGCTGTGGAACGTTCAGGACGTTGTGGAACGTTCAGTACGCTGTGGAACGTTCAGTACGCTGTGGAACGTTCAGGACGTTGTGGAACGTTCAGTACGCTGTGGAACGTTCAGTACGCTGTGGAACGTTCAGGACGTTGTGGAACGTTCAGTACGCTGTGGAACGTTCAGTACGCTGTGGAACGTTCAGGACGCTGTGGAACGTTCAGTACGCTGTGGAACGTTCAGTACGCTGTGGAACGTTCAGGACGTTGTGGAACGTTCAGGACGTTGTGGAACGTTCAGGACGTTGTGGAGCGTTCAGGACGTTGTGGAGCGTTCAGGACGTTGTGGAACGTTCAGGACGTTGTGGAACGTTCAGGACGTTGTGGAGCGTTCAGGACGTTGTGGAACGTTCAGGACGTTGTGGAGCGTTCAGGACGTTGTGGAGCGTTGTGGAGCGTTCAGGACGTTGTGGAGCGTTCAGGACGTTGTGGAACGTTCAGGACGTTGTGGAGCGTTCAGGACGTTGTGGAACGTTCAGGACGTTGTGGAGCGTTCAGGACGTTGTGGAACGTTCCGCGTTGAACTGAAGCGGTGTTGTACTGAATGACCAGTTGTTGTTTGTTTAACTTCTTGATCTGGACCTGGAAATGCAAATGCGCTACGCTAAATGCTAAATGTACTCGTTAAAACTCAAACGTTCATTAAAATACACATGCAAGGTATTGAATTAAAGCTACACTCGTTGTGAATCTAGCCAACAAGTCAGATTTTTTAAATGCTTTTCGGCGAAAGCATGAGAAGCTATTATCTGATAGCATGCAACACCCCAAAATGCCTGAAGGCGACGTAAACAAAATAATTAGCTTAGCCGGCGCTACACAAAAACGCAGAAATAAAATATAAAACATTCATTACCTTTGATATTCTTTGTTGGCACTCCTATATGTCCCATAAACATCACAAATTGGTCTTTTTCCCCATTAAATCCGTCCATGAATGCCCAAAATATCCATTTGTATGGCCTGTCTGCATCAGGAAAAAAGCTCTCTTCCAACACGCAACGTCATGTTTAAAAATTATATAAGTTGCCTATATTCTTTGACAAAACACTTCAACCTACTTTTATAACCCAACTTTAGGTATTTGTAAACGTTAATAAGCGATCAAATTGATCACTGGGCGATCTGTATTCAATAGCAGCTACTCAAGAAAACAGTGTCCATTTTTCAATCTTCCAAAATCGATTGAGGTAGGCTGGATGGAATGACGGATCTATTGGTAATGTCTCAAAGGATTTTGGTCAATGAAAAATGACGTTTTTGGCGACATCGTGTGGAAGCTGTAGGAATTGCATCCGTCTCCATATTAAATTTGGTTTCCTTTAAACAATACATGAAAGGGGCGCATGGATACTTTTTTCAGCTTTCAGTGACCACTTTTTCTTGCGCTTTTCGATGAAACACACGCTCTGTTATAGTCACAGCTGTGATTTAACCAGTTTTAGAAACTTCTGAGTGTTTTCTATCCACACATACTAATCATATGCATATACTATATTCCTGGCATGAGTAGCAGGACGCTGAAATGTTGCGCGATTTTTAACAGAATGTTCGAAAAGGGAGGGGGTAGGATGAAGAGGTTAACGGGGAGGGGTTGTGGGTTGTAGGTTGGGGAATGCTGTCAGCATGGCCACTCCCCTTTTTTAAAATTACGCCACTCATTTCTTCAAGCAACACCTCACCACAGTTCAAACCCCCGAGCTGACAAGGTACAAATCTGTCGTTCTGCCCCTGAACAGGCAGTTAACCCACTAACATATCTCCTCCCCCAGGCCACGCCCTTCCCCAAAAAGACCAGTACGGAGGTAAATGACTAATTAACATAACTCCTCCCCCAGGCCACGCCCTGCCCCAAAGAGCCCAGTAAGGAGATGATAAACGATGGAGCCTCCTGGACCATCATCAGTACAGACAAGGCAGAGTACACCTTCTACCAGGGGATGGGTCCTGTACCCTGTCCTGTTACACCAGTCCCTGTGGTGGAGAGTCTGCAGGTACACACACACCTACACACACACACACACACACACACACACACACACACACACACACACACACACACCTACTCTCACCACATATCTAGTTACTCTCTCGCAGACACACACTAACCCCTCTGTTGTCTCTAGTTGAATGGTGGAGGTGACAGGACCCACACTAACCCCTCTGTTGTCTCTAGTTGAATGGTGGAGGTGACAGGACCCACACTAACCCCTCTGTTGTCTCTAGTTGAATGGTGGAGGTGACAGGACCCACACTAACCCCTCTGTTGTCTCTAGTTGAATGGTGGAGCTGACAGGACCCACACTAACCCCTCTGTTGTCTCTAGTTGAATGGTGGAGGTGACAGGACACACACTAACCCCTCTGTTGTCTCTAGTTGAATGGTGGAGGTGACAGGACCCACACTAACCCCTCTGTTGTCTCTAGTTGAATGGTGGAGGTGACAGGACACACACTAACCCCTCTGTTGTCTCTAGTTGAATGGTGGAGGTGACAGGACCCACACTAACCCCTCTGTTGTCTCTCTAGTTGAATGGTGGAGGTGACAGGACCCACACTAACCCCTCTGTTGTCTCTAGTTGAATGGTGGAGGTGACAGGACACACACTAACCCCTCTGTTGTCTCTAGTTGAATGGTGGAGGTGACAGGACCCACACTAACCCCTCTGTTGTCTCTAGTTGAATGGTGGAGGTGACAGGACCCACACTAACCCCTCTGTTGTCTCTAGTTGAATGGTGGAGGTGACAGGACCCACACTAACCCCTCTGTTGTCTCTCTAGTTGAATGGTGGAGGGGACAGGACCCACACTAACCCCTCTGTTGTCTCTAGTTGAATGGTGGAGGTGACAGGACCCACACTAACCCCTCTGTTGTCTCTAGTTGAATGGTGGAGGGGACAGGACCCACACTAACCCCTCTGTTGTCTCTAGTTGAATGGTGGAGGTGACAGGACACACACTAACCCCTCTGTTGTCTCTAGTTGAATGGTGGAGGTGACAGGACCCACACTAACCCCTCTGTTGTCTCTAGTTGAATGGTGGAGGTGACAGGACCCACACTAACCCCTCTGTTGTCTCTCTAGTTGAATGGTGGAGGTGACAGGACCCACACTAACCCCTCTGTTGTCTCTAGTTGAATGGTGGAGGTGACAGGACACACACTAACCCCTCTGTTGTCTCTAGTTGAATGGTGGAGGGGACAGGACCCACACTAACCCCTCTGTTGTCTCTGTAGTTGAATGGTGGAGGTGATGTGGCCATGTTGGAGCTGACGGGACAGAACTTTGCTCCAGATCTCCGAGTCTGGTTTGGAGATATCGAGTCTGACACCATGTACAGGTAAGCTGTGTGTGTGAGTGACAGAGAGATGGCTGGCATGGTAACGCGGGTATCGTGTTACCGTGGTAACTGTATAATCGTGTAATTGAAGATTATGGATGAAGACTGTCATGAAAATACAATTATTAAAACTGTTTTTTTATTTTTCTATGAATTTAATTTTTAAGAGGACAGACTTGACCCAAAAGCAGTAAAATGTAAAAGTGAGGTACAAACCACAGTCACAACTGATATCTGGAGAGACCAGAGGAGGCTAACCTGACCCGTTTTTTAAATTGTTGTTAAGTTAACGAACGGCCGACTGAAGACGGATGACCTGCGGTCGAGTCCGTTTCCGTGGTAACGCGGACTCCACAACGTTTTCGGATCTCGTGGTGAATCTTGTCTTTTGTCTAACCCCTTCTGTCCCAGGTGTGGAGAGAGCGTGCTCTGCGTGGTGCCTGACATCTCCGCCTTCAGAGAGGGGTGGCGCTGGGTCCGTCAGCCCGTCCAGGTCCCCGTCACCTTGGTCCGCAACGACGGAGTCATCTACTCCACGGCCCTCACCTTCACCTATACCCCAGAACCAGGCCCTCGTCTTCACTGCAGCGCTGCCGGGGCCATCCTCCAGACCCACAGTCACAGTATCTCCTCTTCGTCCTCATCCTCACCTTCCTCAGGGAGTCTGGGGATGGGAGGTTTAGGGGGTTTGGCGGAAGGACAGACGGGCTACGGGATTGGCCAAGGGGGAGGGTCAACCAATAGCGTTGGGTTGTCATCGGTGATGTCAGTTTCGTCATAGCAGCGGGGAAGTGTGTGGGGTGGGGGGGGGGGGTGTGTGAGAGGCTCATGGACCTGCTCTGAAACCACCCTCGCTCGCTCAAGGACTCTTTGGAAAGAGAGCGCTTTGACGTTGAAGAGGAGAAGGGAAGAAGAGAGATGAAGTTCTGATGAAAGACAGACCTGGAAGGAAGGGGGGGTCCCCTCTCTCTGGCGCCCCCGTGTGGGCGGTTGTGGACATGACACTGCAGCCTGGGTCATTCTTGTCTGGGAGAGGTTTCACCTCCAGGATGACACAATAACTAGGAGCCCTTTTTATACATTTGTTGGAGAACAACTATTTTTTATTTTCAACACTCACACTTTCTACAAAGTTTAGATTTTATTTTTTTTTGACCCACAACAAAGGGCTTGGTAATGATGTTGTCATTATCATTGGTAATCATTATTGGTAATGATGGAGATGTCACTCGTGTGCAGAGAAACTTCATTATTGTTTTATGGGTGAAACATTTTATTATAGTAACAATTTTTACGGACCAAGGAATATTATTGTTATTTTTATTCTTTATGATATTTTATAAGCTTTAGCCGAGGTACATTTTCAAATGTGTTTTTGTTGTTGTATTATAACGTTTTAGGGAGTACACTTTTTGTTACCAAATAGTTTTTTTCTCTCCATTTGAGATCGAGAGAGAGAGAGAGAACTCTGAGGAGATTGAATAACGTGATTCAGGCTGCGTCTCAATCGGCCTAAAAACTGGATTCCTCCCTTTTTATTAGTGTGAAAGAGTGACGCGACCTCGGGGTGCTTTGTGCAAGTCTTAAAGTCTAGAAAAGGTCAGGGTTGTAGTTATCTGAAGAGTTGAACAACTGAAAGCAAGCTCGCAGTAGGTTCTCTCTCTCTCTCTCTACCCCATCTCTTTCACCTTCTCTGTCTGTTCCGGATTAAGGAGAGGAAATTAGGCTTGGTGGTAAAAGGAAGAGGAAGGAAGCCATTTTTAGACGGTTGACATGCACCCCATAATCTCAGCCAGTTTCTATAGCAACCTTAAATCTTCCTGGCCAATCGCCTTAAATTGATCAGTCTCTCACCAGACCTTTTTAGAAGAAACGAAAGAAAGATATACTTTTTATTTTATTTTTCATGTTGTGTGTATATAAGGTTGTCGTTTTCTGAAACTGTCTTAAGAGTGTTTGGTCGACACTCGTCAAGCCAAGGCCTGGGAATGTCTCATCATGTCGTTGGTCTCTGTCTCTCAAATGACACCTGATTTCCTAAATAGTGCACTACTTTAGACCAGGGCCCTCCCTATAGGGGATCCTAAATAGTGCACTACTTTAGGCCAGGGCTCTCCTATAAGGGATCCTAAATAGTGCACTACTTTAGGCCAGGGCTCTCCTATAGGGGATCCTAAATAGTGCACTACTTTAGGCCAGGGCTCTCCTATAAGGGATCCTAAATAGTGCACTACTTTAGACCAGGGCTCTCCTATGAGGGATCCTAAAATAGGGATTGGAGTGCTGTTTGGGTTGCAGAAGTTGGTTTTTACACTACCGTTCGGGCCTCATTCCCAAATCGGCTCCTAGCCCCTAGTAGACGTTTGTGTAAATCTGAGAGGATTGTACAAGTATTACCAATATGGTAATCGCCCCGGTGGCCTTCTAGGCTTCGGGTAATTCGTGCCATTTTTTGATTACTTAGTATATACTATCTAGGGGTCATTTGCTTACCTGGTGCACGCTATCTAGGGGCTAGGGATTGGTTTGGGACTGGGCAGAAGTCTTTTTATTTTAACGAAGAGCTTTAAAAATGCCACAACTGCCTTTTTAGCTTGTAACACTTTCAAGCAGCTCCCCCTCTTATCTATCTAATGAAGCCGTAGCATCAAACAGAAAATCACTTGCGTCGTTAAGCTGATAGCCCCACTACACTGTACATGTAATTCGCTAAAGCTTCATTGGAATTCAATTGGCTAAGCTAATGGCTAATGCTACAATGTAATTATATTTAGTGAAGCTAAGCTAATGGCTAATGCTACTATGCAGTTCTATTTAGTGAAGCTAAGCTGAAGCTAATGCTACTATGTAGTTCTATTTTAGTGAAGCTAAGCTGAAGCTAATGCTACCTTGTAGTTCTATTTTAGTGAAGCTAAGCTGAAGCTAATGCTACTATGTAGTTCTATTTAGTGAAGCTAAGCTGAAGCTAATGCTACTATGTAGTTCTATTTTAGTGAAGCTAAGCTAACGCTAAGCTAAGCTACAATGTAAGTCTAGTAGTGAAGCTAATGCTAATATGTAATTCATGTCACTTGGCTCTACGGCTAAACTTAATTGAAATCACAATGCCTTTTAAAAAAAAAAAATTAAAAACACTCCCTAGCGAGAGACTGTTTTCTGTCTCGCCACAGTGTTTTCTCACAAAGTAGCCTCTTCTTGTAGCTTAAGCGTTTCACGCGTCACATTTTTAGGTAGCCTACCAGTCGGTGTTTTTTTTTTATATTTTCATTTTTAAAAATGTTTTGTTCATCATGAGGGAACCATTTTTCCCTATGTTCAGCATAACAACTACAATGTTTTCCCTCCGCTGTAGAAAAAAAAAAAACGGTTTTGGAAACGATTTGCCAAAATATGTGTTTTCCCAACTTTCTTGTGGGGTCAGGTGTCGGTGGACCTGTCGCTCACCTGTCATTGGTGCTGTACTACGTCGAAAGGGATGGCTGCTCTGTTACTATGGGAACAGGTTATATGATAACGCGTACTGTAAAGTAACTGGCTCTAACTGATTTTATTCGAGTTGTAACAGTTTTTATTATTTTGACGGGTTTTCGTCTTGGATCAATGCTCGTATGGCTGTTTTTTTTGGGGTGTTATTCATTGATGAAAAAACCCTGTGGAAGTTATTTCGTTGGCAATCGGTTCTCAAATACAGGTCACCAGTTTTTGGTTTTCTTGGAAGAAAATTCTCTTTGTTCTGCTCTGCTTTAATTGTGGTGCTTTGCCTCCTCTTAACAAGTACGAGGAACAATATGACTGTTCTCAAATCTGTGGTCCCCACTCAAACCCTAACCTGTATAAGCTAACACAACTATGAAACTGGCCTGGGATCATTTCTTTACGTGATGATTTTTTTTCTTTCCTCCCTTCATATTGGTGGTGTCTCTTGGGTCGTTATTCACTAGGAAACCAAAACGGAATCGAACTCTGCAGGCAACGACCTGAACTTGTCTCAATAAGAAACGCTTGTTTTTCCCATTGCAAAACATTCTGCGTGATTTGCACTAATGAATACAACCCTGCCCCCCCCCCCCCCAAAAAAAAAAAGTTTTCCTCCCTTCCCTGTTACAGCTAAACCACTCGTATTGCCTTAGATCAGCCTATGGAGTGAGCCATCGCTGGTTCTGGTGGGCCGTAGTGTGATTGCAGGATTTTGTTCCAGCTCTTAACATACCTAATTTAATCTAGCCTAATCGTGGTCAACAAATCAATTCAAGACCAGGAGTAGTGGATTCATTTTCAGTTGTGTTTGAGCAAATACCTGCAAATACCTGCACACACACAACTCTTTTAAGACGAGAGTTGTGTTTCCCCCGGCCTTATCTATAGTGTAGATGAACCTAACGCAGAAATAGCCACCACTCTGTGGTTGTCTGGGTTGAAGACACTGATCTGATGCCCTAATTCACACAATGGAGGCTTGACCAGTTCAGTACAGCTCGGGTTTGGCCTTATTGTTGTGAATCAAGTGTTTTTGTTGTTTTTTTGCTTTCCTGAGAACTGAAACGATAAACAATACTCTCAACATGCCAAATGAATCAACTTTTCCCCCGTTTTTAACTTTGTCTGCAATCTGATCGGGGACCCTGTTCCATATACAGGTCATTACCTACAGAGTCTGGTCAAATGTATCACTATGTAGGGGATAGGTTGCCAGTCCAGACAAAGTCTGTGTTTTTCCTGCATTTGGACCTCTTTAAAGCCAGCTTTTTTTTTACACCACATAAAGAAGGCAGAACAAAATAAATCAAATGCATTGAGTTTGTTTTTGAAAAAATGTCTCTGAATAAAATGTCTTTATGCCTTCAGGCTCTCTCGGTTGAGCACATCACTCTAAAAAAAAAAAAGGCAGGTCTGACAGCATTGGAGAAAGAAAAGGTCAAGAAATAAAAGTTGGGAGTTGGCTTCTTGTGTCTCTGTTTTCTTTCCTGTACTTGGTTTGATCCATCAATTCGTCATGTTGATTTCTCCTCCACCCGGCCATGTTGACACTAGGGTTGGGGGTCCCATTCCTCTTCAAATCAAGGCCAGGCACCATAGCGTTCAATTATATTTTTGCATCGAGTTTTTTATTTATTTGAAACGTTTTAATATTAGTATTTTCTTTAATAAAAATGTGGAAGTTGATAATTTGTGTATGTTCGTTTAGTTTATCCTACTACTATCATCAACACTTCGTGAATTGTTACCATTTTAGGTGGACATGGCGTCCATCATTTCAATGCTCATTGAAACACCAATTCAACGCCGATTTCATACATAATGTTAACTGGACTATATGTAGAAAGTTCATTTGAAGAGATGGTGATTGGGTCTCGGGTAAGTGTTTCGTAGTCTAAATTCGGTGTACTTGTCTTCAACTGTTCGCTAAATATATATATATATATATATATATATATATATAGAGCCTACCTTTTCTTTAGTATTTTACAGATCGAAAGATGACAAATACATTTATTCACTATCTGCTATGAATAAATCCGGTTCTAGAGTTTCCGTTAGCCTAACTAAATATGTTTGATTTAATTGTGTGACTTCCAGTGTACAGAATTAGATGTTTCGTGATTACGGGGTGGCAGGAGCCTAGCGGTTAAACGCGTTGGAAAACCATTACAGCGTCGTGACTTTAGAATGGTCGAAGATGCACCTCCTCGCCCTCCTGACTGCTATCGTTGACTTCCGTCTGAAATCCTCTGCTTTTGTAAATCAACTCAAATAAGCGCAAGGTCTTTCATAAACTTTACAATGGTCATGCACATGTCTGTGATGTTTACTGGGATATCGTAACACCCTACATTATATTTTATAATCACCCACCCTGCTTCCTGATAGTCTCAAACACATACTTTGTGACAATGTTCACGCACGCAGTAATAATGCCCTCTCCCAAACCCCCCACGCTCTTCGGAGCCCGCTGACTCCCAGGGATGGACAACTGTCACCTGCACATGCTCACAGGGTAAAGGTCAGCTCCAAAGCCGGCCCCCTTTTTTATTTTTAGGTTCTCAGGGGGGTTGCCGGGGCGAAAGACGACACCCTGTTTCTCTAATCAGAGAGAGAGAGAGAGACGTCCTCGTCCGCTTGCTCTGTTCATCAGTGTCTCCACGTCCGTGCGCGCGTGTGTAGAACGCAGCCATTTACAAGTATTTCTAACTCCATCGAAGAGCCTACTGTGTCTGATATAGACGTCATCAAAGAAGGCCTTTTAACAGGTGTCCAAACACTGGTTAATCCCATCCACATGACATGACCCTCGGGTCTGGGAAACATGAATAAACAGTCGGGAATTAGCCTTGACGCAGGCATACACGCGTGCACAAACGGATCCAACGGACACGCAGTCAAGTGTTGACCGGAAAAATTGTGTGCCGGAGTATTTGTGCAAGTTGCTGGGACAGCTACCCTTAGTGTCATTTAATCTCTCTCTGTGTGTGTGTGTGACAGTTTCGCACAAGATCGTCACAACAAGAGAGAGAGAGAAAATATATATTTACATGGAAAACTCTGGAGAGTTGCCATCTCTATAACGTGGTATTGTATATGACTGCAGTATTTGACAGGATATTGAACTGTGTGATCAAAGAACTTTCAGTGCACACTGGAACTGCATTTAGAGCGTTGGAACTGCATTTAGAGCTTTGGAACTGGATTTAGAATTTTGGAACTGGATTTAGAGCTTTGGAACTGGATTTAGAATTTTGGAATTGGATTTAGAGCTTTGGAACTGGATTTAGAATTTTGGAACTGGAATTAGAGCTTTGGAACTGGATTTAGAACTTTGGAACTGGATTTAGAACTTTGGAACTGGATTTAGAGCTTTGGAACTGAATTTAGAACTTTGGAACTGGATTTAGAGTTTTGGTCCTGGATTTAGCACTTTGGAACTGGATTTAGAACTTTGGAACTGGAACTTTGGAACTGGATTTAGAATTTTGGAACTGGATTTAGAACTTTGGAACTGGATTTAGAGCTTTGAAACTGGATTTAAAACTTTGGAACTGGATTTAGAACTTTGGAACTGGATTTAGAACTTTGAAACTGGATTTAAAACTTTGAAACTGGATTTAGAACTTTGGAACTGGATTTAGAGCTTTGAAACTGGATTTAAAACTTTGGAACTGGATTTAGAACTTTGGAACTGGATTTTGAATTTTGGAACGCTCGATTTTTTTATCTCCATAATCCCGATCAAATTCAACCCGTGGATTTATTTTGCGGAGAGAGAGCTTCGGTCTCACTCAGATTTCCTTGCTGTCGAAGTTTCTATTGGAAATTCTTATCGGATATAATAATCTTGGATTCAAACCATTCTTGTTGTAACCCATGATAAGGGTTAAAATAATGATTTAACTTGAACACCCCATAGGCCTACGTTATTTAGGGACAATTCCATTTTCTTTTTTTGGATAAAAACTTGTTGGCAGCCGTTGGAATTGTAACCCTTTCTGGAGTTTTAATGTAACGGTTGAGTTGTTTTATAATGTTATCGAATATTTCACCATATCCCCTTGGTTAGTTTCTCAACCCGAACCCAATCATTAGCCTCACATCTCTGAATAACGGTTCTGTTAATAGCTCAATCTGATCGCCGAACACTTGCGCACGGTGGTGCATGTGAGTGTTGGCAGTTGACATCGTTAACCAACCGGGTCTCGGTTTGTCTAGCCGACATCTGTTTTGTGGATCTTCTCCCGGTTCTCTCGCTCCCACCGGGGTGAGAGTTTCTCTTAACCCCATGATGTTGCTCCTTTCCCCGGTTCTCCTGCTTCTGTTCCGCGTGGTCTTATTCGAGGCTTCGCAGGGAATCATCCAGGACAGCGGCTACTATCACCACAATGACCCGGAACTCGGACTCACATTTGCCGGCCAAAGAACGGTGTTCGACTCGACAGGTAAAAAATGACCCCCGAATGACTGACGGTGACAGTAAGCGTGGATAGCCGTAGGTTAAAAATGCGTCCACACACCCTCATTACCCTGAAGTAAACCCTGCTCCAACATGGATCTAGCAACGATTGGATAGGTGAAAATCAATGGGTCCACACATGTAGTTGAAACACAACCACTTGAGTCAGATCAGTGCAGATCTGGGTCAAATAGCATCAACACTTTCTTATCCTTGAGCTGTGCGTAGTTTGCCCGGTGTAGTGGAACCTGTGGAATATCCCCAAAAGTAAATCGAGGCGCAACTAAACTAGCTACATTTGTTTGGCCCAGGATCTGCAGATCTTCGATTAATCAAGATAAGTTATTCCAACCACGGGGTCCTGAAGCAGGATCTCGCGGAGACAGGGGAGTGACAACCGTTAACTGTTATGCACGTGTTTTGCTCACTCAGCGGTTATCTGAGCTCGGTGTTTAGGAGGAGTCATCAATGTTGAGAAACAAACTGGCATGGTGGAAATGTACCGTTTTAACAACACCTCCTCGGTGACTGGTCCTATCATTCTATAGTCGCTGGGACACATGGAGTTGGGGACACATTGAGTTCGCAGGACATTTGGGCATTGGAGATGGGCGCAGGTGTTGCGTGGCATGGTACTCTCGCAGCTGCTTGTAGCCAAACATAGTTTAGATGCGGGATGGTTCATCGTAATTGACACATTCAGACGCAGGGAACCACTGGGCATTGAGAATTGGAGATGAGCACTTCGGCAGGGCAAGGACCAGAGATGTGCTTTGGAGTGGGGCGTGATGATGAAGGAATTCCGTTGCGATTTAGATGCGTCACTTTAGAATTTAACAAACCATGTCACTCTATAATTACAAGTGTCTTTTTTTCGTGCGCACTACACGATTATGTATACAGGGAATTTCAATCACAGATAAAAGACACAGTAGGTTACTTAAGACAAACGATCAAGAGGAGAGTACAGTACATTAGAGGAGAGTACAGCACGTTAGAGGAGAGTACAGTACATTAGAGGAGAGTACAGTGCATTAGAGGAGAGTACAGCACGTTAGAGGAGAGTACAGTACATTAGAGGAGAGTACATTACATTAGAGGAGAGTACAGTACATTAGAGGAGAGTACAGTACAGTACATTAGAGGAGACTACAGTACATTAGAGGAGAGTACAGTACAGTACATTAGAGGAGAGTACAGTACATTAGAGGAGAGTACAGTACAGTACATTAGAGGAGAGTACAGTACAGTACATTAGAGGAGAGTACAGTACATTAGAGTACAGTACAGTACATTAGAGGAGAGTACAGCACGTTAGAGGAGAGTACAGTACATTAGAGGAGAGTACAGTACATTAGAGGAGAGTACAGCACGTTAGAGGAGAGTACAGTGCATTAGAGGAGAGTACAGCACGTTAGAGGAGAGTACAGTACATTAGAGGAGAGTACAGTACATTAGAGGAGAGTACAGTACATTAGAGGAGAGTACAGTACATTAGAGGAGAGTACAGTACATTAGAGGAGAGTACAGTACAGTACATTAGAGGAGAGTACAGCACGTTAGAGGAGAGTACAGTGCATTAGAGGAGAGTACAGCACGTTAGAGGAGAGTACAGTACATTAGAGGAGAGTACAGTACATTAGAGGAGAGTACAGTACATTAGAGGAGAGTACAGTACAGTACATTAGAGGAGACTACAGTACATTAGAGGAGAGTACAGTACAGTACATTAGAGGAGAGTACAGTACATTAGAGGAGAGTACAGTACAGTACATTAGAGGAGAGTACAGTACAGTACATTAGAGGAGAGTACAGTACATTAGAGTACAGTACAGTACATTAGAGGAGAGTACAGCACGTTAGAGGAGAGTACAGTACATTAGAGGAGAGTACAGTACATTAGAGGAGAGTACAGCACGTTAGAGGAGAGTACAGTGCATTAGAGGAGAGTACAGCACGTTAGAGGAGAGTACAGTACATTAGAGGAGAGTACAGTACATTAGAGGAGAGTACAGTACATTAGAGGAGAGTACAGTACATTAGAGGAGAGTACAGTACATTAGAGGAGAGTACAGTACAGTACATTAGAGGAGAGTACAGCACGTTAGAGGAGAGTACAGTGCATTAGAGGAGAGTACAGCACGTTAGAGGAGAGTACAGTACATTAGAGGAGAGTACAGTACATTAGAGGAGAGTACAGTACATTAGAGGAGAGTACAGCACGTTAGAGGAGAGTACAGTGCATTAAAGGAGAGTACAGCACGTTAGAGGAGAGTACAGTACATTAGAGGAGAGTACAGTACATTAGAGGAGAGTACAGTACATTAGAGGAGAGTACAGTACATTAGAGGAGAGTACAGTACATTAGAGGAGAGTACAGTACAGTACATTAGAGGAGAGTACAGCACGTTAGAGGAGAGTACAGTGCATTAGAGGAGAGTACAGCACGTTAGAGGAGAGTACAGTACATTAGAGGAGAGTACAGTACATTAGAGGAGAGTACAGTACATTAGAGGAGAGTACAGTACATTAGAGGAGAGTACAGTACATTAGAGGAGAGTACAGTACAGTACATTAGAGGAGAGTACAGCACGTTAGAGGAGAGTACAGTGCATTAGAGGAGAGTACAGCACGTTAGAGGAGAGTACAGTACATTAGAGGAGAGTACAGTACATTAGAGGAGAGTACAGTACATTAGAGGAGAGTACAGTACATTAGAGGAGAGTACAGTACATTAGAGGAGAGTACAGTACAGTACATTAGAGGAGAGTACAGCACGTTAGAGGAGAGTACAGTACATTAGAGGAGAGTACAGTACATTAGAGGAGAGTACAGTACATTAGAGGAGAGTACAGTACATTAGAGGAGAGTACAGCACGTTAGAGGAGAGTACAGTACATTAGAGGAGAGTACAGTACATTAGAGGAGAGTACAGTACAGTACATTAGAGGAGAGTACAGCACGTTAGAGGAGAGTACAGTGCATTAGAGGAGAGTACAGCACGTTAGAGGAGAGTACAGTACATTAGAGGAGAGTACAGTACATTAGAGGAGAGTACAGTACATTAGAGGAGAGTACAGTACAGTACATTAGAGGAGACTACAGTACATTAGAGGAGAGTACAGTACAGTACATTAGAGGAGAGTACAGTACATTAGAGGAGAGTACAGTACAGTACATTAGAGGAGAGTACAGTACAGTACATTAGAGGAGAGTACAGTACATTAGAGTACAGTACAGTACATTAGAGGAGAGTACAGCACGTTAGAGGAGAGTACAGTACATTAGAGGAGAGTACAGTACATTAGAGGAGAGTACAGCACGTTAGAGGAGAGTACAGTGCATTAGAGGAGAGTACAGCACGTTAGAGGAGAGTACAGTACATTAGAGGAGAGTACAGTACATTAGAGGAGAGTACAGTACATTAGAGGAGAGTACAGTACATTAGAGGAGAGTACAGTACATTAGAGGAGAGTACAGTACAGTACATTAGAGGAGAGTACAGCACGTTAGAGGAGAGTACAGTGCATTAGAGGAGAGTACAGCACGTTAGAGGAGAGTACAGTACATTAGAGGAGAGTACAGTACATTAGAGGAGAGTACAGTACATTAGAGGAGAGTACAGTACAGTACATTAGAGGAGACTACAGTACATTAGAGGAGAGTACAGTACAGTACATTAGAGGAGAGTACAGTACATTAGAGGAGAGTACAGTACAGTACATTAGAGGAGAGTACAGCACGTTAGAGGAGAGTACAGTGCATTAGAGGAGAGTACAGCACGTTAGAGGAGAGTACAGTACATTAGAGGAGAGTACAGTACATTAGAGGAGAGTACAGTACATTAGAGGAGAGTACAGTACATTAGAGGAGAGTACAGTACATTAGAGGAGAGTACAGTACAGTACATTAGAGGAGAGTACAGCACGTTAGAGGAGAGTACAGTGCATTAGAGGAGAGTACAGCACGTTAGAGGAGAGTACAGTACATTAGAGGAGAGTACAGTACATTAGAGGAGAGTACAGTACATTAGAGGAGAGTACAGTACATTAGAGGAGAGTACAGTACATTAGAGGAGAGTACAGTACAGTACATTAGAGGAGAGTACAGCACGTTAGAGGAGAGTACAGTGCATTAGAGGAGAGTACAGCACGTTAGAGGAGAGTACAGTACATTAGAGGAGAGTACAGTACATTAGAGGAGAGTACAGTACATTAGAGGAGAGTACAGTACATTAGAGGAGAGTACAGTACATTAGAGGAGAGTACAGTACAGTACATTAGAGGAGAGTACAGCACGTTAGAGGAGAGTACAGTACATTAGAGGAGAGTACAGTACATTAGAGGAGAGTACAGTACATTAGAGGAGAGTACAGTACATTAGAGGAGATTACAGCACGTTAGAGGAGAGTACAGTACATTAGAGGAGAGTACAGTACATTAGAGGAGAGTACAGTACAGTACATTAGAGGAGAGTACAGTACATTAGAGGAGAGTACAGTACAGTACATTAGAGGAGAGTACAGTACAGTACATTAGAGGAGAGTACAGTACATTAGAGTACAGTACAGTACATTAGAGGAGAGTACAGCACGTTAGAGGAGAGTACAGTACATTAGAGGAGAGTACAGTACATTAGAGGAGAGTACAGCACGTTAGAGGAGAGTACAGTGCATTAGAGGAGAGTACAGCACGTTAGAGGAGAGTACAGTACATTAGAGGAGAGTACAGTACATTAGAGGAGAGTACAGTACATTAGAGGAGAGTACAGTACATTAGAGGAGAGTACAGTACATTAGAGGAGAGTACAGTACAGTACATTAGAGGAGAGTACAGCACGTTAGAGGAGAGTACAGTGCATTAGAGGAGAGTACAGCACGTTAGAGGAGAGTACAGTACATTAGAGGAGAGTACAGTACATTAGAGGAGAGTACAGTACATTAGAGGAGAGTACAGTACATTAGAGGAGAGTACAGTACATTAGAGGAGAGTACAGTACAGTACATTAGAGGAGAGTACAGCACGTTAGAGGAGAGTACAGTGCATTAGAGGAGAGTACAGCACGTTAGAGGAGAGTACAGTACATTAGAGGAGAGTACAGTACATTAGAGGAGAGTACAGTACATTAGAGGAGAGTACAGTACATTAGAGGAGAGTACAGCACGTTAGAGGAGAGTACAGTGCATTAGAGGAGAGTACAGCACGTTAGAGGAGAGTACAGTACATTAGAGGAGAGTACAGTACATTAGAGGAGAGTACAGTACATTAGAGGAGAGTACAGTACATTAGAGGAGAGTACAGTACATTAGAGGAGAGTACAGTACAGTACATTAGAGGAGAGTACAGCACGTTAGAGGAGAGTACAGTACATTAGAGGAGAGTACAGTACATTAGAGGAGAGTACAGTACATTAGAGGAGAGTACAGTACATTAGAGGAGAGTACAGCACGTTAGAGGAGAGTACAGTACATTAGAGGAGAGTACAGTACATTAGAGGAGAGTACAGTACAGTACATTAGAGGAGAGTACAGCACGTTAGAGGAGAGTACAGTGCATTAGAGGAGAGTACAGCACGTTAGAGGAGAGTACAGTACATTAGAGGAGAGTACAGTACATTAGAGGAGAGTACAGTACATTAGAGGAGAGTACAGTACAGTACATTAGAGGAGACTACAGTACATTAGAGGAGAGTACAGTACAGTACATTAGAGGAGAGTACAGTACATTAGAGGAGAGTACAGTACAGTACATTAGAGGAGAGTACAGTACAGTACATTAGAGGAGAGTACAGTACATTAGAGTACAGTACAGTACATTAGAGGAGAGTACAGCACGTTAGAGGAGAGTACAGTACATTAGAGGAGAGTACAGTACATTAGAGGAGAGTACAGCACGTTAGAGGAGAGTACAGTGCATTAGAGGAGAGTACAGCACGTTAGAGGAGAGTACAGTACATTAGAGGAGAGTACAGTACATTAGAGGAGAGTACAGTACATTAGAGGAGAGTACAGTACATTAGAGGAGAGTACAGTACATTAGAGGAGAGTACAGTACAGTACATTAGAGGAGAGTACAGCACGTTAGAGGAGAGTACAGTGCATTAGAGGAGAGTACAGCACGTTAGAGGAGAGTACAGTACATTAGAGGAGAGTACAGTACATTAGAGGAGAGTACAGTACATTAGAGGAGAGTACAGTACAGTACATTAGAGGAGACTACAGTACATTAGAGGAGAGTACAGTACAGTACATTAGAGGAGAGTACAGTACATTAGAGGAGAGTACAGTACAGTACATTAGAGGAGAGTACAGCACGTTAGAGGAGAGTACAGTGCATTAGAGGAGAGTACAGCACGTTAGAGGAGAGTACAGTACATTAGAGGAGAGTACAGTACATTAGAGGAGAGTACAGTACATTAGAGGAGAGTACAGTACATTAGAGGAGAGTACAGTACATTAGAGGAGAGTACAGTACAGTACATTAGAGGAGAGTACAGCACGTTAGAGGAGAGTACAGTGCATTAGAGGAGAGTACAGCACGTTAGAGGAGAGTACAGTACATTAGAGGAGAGTACAGTACATTAGAGGAGAGTACAGTACATTAGAGGAGAGTACAGTACATTAGAGGAGAGTACAGTACATTAGAGGAGAGTACAGCACAGTACATTAGAGGAGAGTACAGCACGTTAGAGGAGAGTACAGTGCATTAGAGGAGAGTACAGCACGTTAGAGGAGAGTACAGTACATTAGAGGAGAGTACAGTACATTAGAGGAGAGTACAGTACATTAGAGGAGAGTACAGTACATTAGAGGAGAGTACAGTACATTAGAGGAGAGTACAGTACAGTACATTAGAGGAGAGTACAGCACGTTAGAGGAGAGTACAGTACATTAGAGGAGAGTACAGTACATTAGAGGAGAGTACAGTACATTAGAGGAGAGTACAGTACATTAGAGGAGATTACAGCACGTTAGAGGAGAGTACAGTACATTAGAGGAGAGTACAGTACATTAGAGGAGAGTACAGTACAGTACATTAGAGGAGAGTACAGTACATTAGAGGAGAGTACAGTACAGTACATTAGAGGAGAGTACAGTACAGTACATTAGAGGAGAGTACAGTACATTAGAGTACAGTACAGTACATTAGAGGAGAGTACAGCACGTTAGAGGAGAGTACAGTACATTAGAGGAGAGTACAGTACATTAGAGGAGAGTACAGCACGTTAGAGGAGAGTACAGTGCATTAGAGGAGAGTACAGCACGTTAGAGGAGAGTACAGTACATTAGAGGAGAGTACAGTACATTAGAGGAGAGTACAGTACATTAGAGGAGAGTACAGTACATTAGAGGAGAGTACAGTACATTAGAGGAGAGTACAGTACAGTACATTAGAGGAGAGTACAGCACGTTAGAGGAGAGTACAGTGCATTAGAGGAGAGTACAGCACGTTAGAGGAGAGTACAGTACATTAGAGGAGAGTACAGTACATTAGAGGAGAGTACAGTACATTAGAGGAGAGTACAGTACATTAGAGGAGAGTACAGTACATTAGAGGAGAGTACAGTACAGTACATTAGAGGAGAGTACAGCACGTTAGAGGAGAGTACAGTGCATTAGAGGAGAGTACAGCACGTTAGAGGAGAGTACAGTACATTAGAGGAGAGTACAGTACATTAGAGGAGAGTACAGTACATTAGAGGAGAGTACAGTACATTAGAGGAGAGTACAGTACATTAGAGGAGAGTACAGTACAGTACATTAGAGGAGAGTACAGCACGTTAGAGGAGAGTACAGTACATTAGAGGAGAGTACAGTACATTAGAGGAGAGTACAGTACATTAGAGGAGAGTACAGTACATTAGAGGAGAGTACAGTACATTAGAGGAGAGTACAGTACATTAGAGGAGAGTACAGTACATTAGAGGAGAGTACAGTACAGTACATTAGAGGAGAGTACAGCACGTTAGAGGAGAGTACAGTACATTAGAGGAGAGTACAGTACAGTACATTAGAGGAGAGTACAGCACGTTAGAGGAGAGTACAGTACATTAGAGGAGAGTACAGCACGTTAGAGGAGAGTACAGTACATTAGAGGAGAGTACAGCACGTTAGAGGAGAGTACAGTACATTAGAGGAGAGTACAGTACATTAGAGGAGAGTACAGTACAGAGTAGAGTAGAATACGGTACAGTAGAATAGAGTAGAATATAATAGAGTAGAGTAGAATACATTACAGTACAGTAGAGCACAATACAGTAGAATACTGTACTGTACAGGAGAGTACTGTACAGGAGAGTACTGTGCAGGAGAGTACTGTACAGGAGAGTACTGTACAGGTGAGTACTGTGCAGGAGAGTACTGTACAGGAGAGTACTGTACAGGTGAGTACTGTGCAGGAGAGTACTGTACAGGAGAGTACTGTACAGGAGAGTACTGTACAGGTGAGTACTGTGCAGGAGAGTACTGTACAGGTGAGTACTGTGCAGGAGAGTACTGTACAGGAGAGTACTGTACAGGAGAGTACTGTACAGGAGAGTACTGTGCAGGAGAGTACTGTACAGGAGAGTACTGTGCAGGAGAGTACTGTACAGGAGAGTACTGTACAGGTGAGTACTGTGCAGGAGAGTACTGTACAGGAGAGTACTGTACAGGAGAGTACTGTACAGGAGAGTACTGTGCAGGAGAGTACTGTACAGGAGAGTACTGTACAGGTGAGTACTGTGCAGGAGAGTACTGTACAGGAGAGTACTGTACAGGTGAGTACTGTGCAGGAGAGTACTGTACAGGAGAGTACTGTGCAGGAGAGTACTGTGCAGGAGAGTACTGTGCAGCAGAGTACTGTACAGGCGAGTACTGTGCAGGAGAGTACTGTACAGGAGAGTACTGTGCAGGAGAGTACTGTGCAGGAGAGTACTGTACAGGAGAGTACTGTGCAGGAGAGTACTGTGCTGGAGAGTACTGTAGAGTACAGTTTGGTTCATTACAGTACAGGAGAGCACTGTGCAGGAGAGTACTGTGCAGGAGAGTACTGTACAGGAGAGTACTGTAGAGTATAGTTTGGTTCATTACAGTACAGTAAAGCACAATACAGTAGAATACTGTACTGTGCAGGAGAGTACTGTGCAGGAGAGTACTGTGCAGTAGAGTACTGTGCAGGAGAGTACTGTGCAGGAGAGTACTGTACAGGAGAGTACTGTGCAGAAGAGTACTGTGCAGGAGAGTACTGTGCAGGAGAGTACTGTGCAGGAGAGTACTGTACAGGAGAGTACTGTGCAGAAGAGTACTGTGCAGGAGAGTACTGTGCAGGATAGTACTGTACAGGATAGTACTGTACAGGAGAGTACTGTACAGGAGAGTACTGTAGAGTACAGTTTGGTTCATTACAGTACAGTAAAGCACAATACAGTAGAATACTGTACTGTGCAGGAGAGTACTGTGCAGGAGAGTACTGTGCAGGAGAGTACTGTGCAGGAGAGTACTGTGCAGGATAGTACTGTACAGGATAGTACTGTACAGGAGAGTACTGTAGAGTACAGTTTGGTTCATTACAGTACAGTAAAGCACAATACAGTAGAATACTGTACTGTGCAGGAGAGTACTGTGCAGGAGAGTACTGTGCAGGAGAGCACTGTGCAGGAGAGCACTGTGCAGGAGAGTACTGTGCAGGAGAGTACTGTGCAGGAGAGCACTGTGCAGGAGAGTACTGTGCAGGAGAGTACTGTGCAGGAGAGTACTGCAGAGTATAGTTTGGTTCATTACAGTACAGTAACTCTAGTGTGTGTTATACTCAAGTGTACAGTACAGTGTAGGACTGAACCAATCATGGATGTCTATGTTTGGGCCAAATCAAGTCTGGACCAAACCTAAAAAAATGCCATCTGTGGATGTTGAAATATATATCTGGTCCAGACCGTACCAAAAAACACAAACAATTCTGTGGACAGAAGGCCGACTGGCCACATTTCAACTACTTTTCAACTTCCACGAACATCCGGTGCCGGTCGGTGCTCAGTGACTAAGAACGGCAGGTTACAGTGAAATAAAGTTTTAGGAGCAACAACGGCTCAGCCGCGAACTGGTAGGCCACACAAGCTCACAGAGCGGGTTGTCAAGAGCGCCGAAGCACGTAAAACGTAAAAAATCCTCCGTCCGTCGGGTCGCAGAACTTATTAATACTGAATTACAAACTCTGGAAGCAACAATCAGCACAAGAACCGTTCATTGGGAGTTTATTAATGAAATGGGTTTCCATGGCCGAGCAGCCACACGCAAGCCTAAGATCACCATGGGAAATGCCAAGAGTTGGCTGGAGTGGTGTAAAGCTCTCTTACATTGGACTCTGAAGCAGTGGAAACTCGTTCTCTGGCAGTCTGACGCACTAATCTGGGTTTGGCGGATGCCAGGAGAACGCTACCTACCCCGAATGCGTAGTGCCAACTGTAAAGCTTGGTGGAGGAGGAATACTGGTCTGGGGCTGTTCTTCATGGTTTGGGCCCCTTAGTTTCAGTGAGGGGAAACTACAGCAAACAATGTTCTAGACGATTCTGTCCTGTTTCAGCATGACAATGCCTCTGTGCAAAAAGCGAGATCCGTACAGAAATGGTTTGTCGAGATCGGTGTGGAAGAACTTGACTAGCCTGCACAGAGCCCTGACCTCAACCCCGTCTAACATCTTTGGGATTGTATTGGAACGCCGACTGCGAGCCAGGCCTAATCGTCCAGCATCAGTACCCGACCTCACTAATACTATTGTGGCTGAATGGAAGCAAGTCCCCGCAGAAATGTTCCAACATCTAGTGGAAAACCTTCCCAGAACAGTGGAGGCTGTTATAGCAGCAAAGGGAGGGACCAACTCCATATTAATGCCCATGATTTTGGAATGAGATGTTAGACGAGCAGGTGTCCACATACCTTTGGTCATGTAGTGTGTATTGATAAACCTTGTACTGCAGTGACCTAAATCAGGGTCACAAAGTATCCACCTCACACACATATGGTTCTGGGCTTAAACAAAAGAAGACACCTGCACCATGTCAGATATAGAGTTGAAATGTATTACATTTAGAGTTTGCATCACAATATTTACACTTCATATACATCACAGAAGACTAAACTATAACCAAACTGTTAGACATGGAAACACCACATTTACACTTCATATACATCACAGAAGACTGAAATACAACCAAACTGTTAGACATAGAAACACCAGATTTACACTTTATATACATCACAGAAGACTGAAATATAACCAAACTGTTAGACATGGAAACACCACATTTACACTTCATATACATCACAGAAGACTGAAATATAACCAAACTGTTAGACATAGAAACACCAGATTTACACTTCATATACATCACAGAAGACTGAAATATAACCAAACTGTTAGACATAGAAACACCAGATTTACACTTCATATACATCACAGAAGACTAAAATATAACCAAACTGTTAGACATAGAAACACCAATATTACAGTTTATATACATCACAGAAGACTGAAATACAACCAAACTGTTAGACATGGAAACACCAATATTACAGTTTATATACATCACAGAAGACTGAAATACAACCAAACTGTTAGACATAGAAACACCAATATTACAGTTTATATACATCACAGAAGACTGAAATATAACCAAACTGTTAGACATGGAAACACCACATTTACACTTTATATACATCACAGAAGACTGAAATATAACCAAACAGTTTGACATAGAAACACCACATTTACACTTTATATACATCACAGAAGACTGAAATATAACCAAACTGTTAGACATAGAAACACCAATATTACAGTTTATATACATCACAGAAGACTGAAATATAACCAAACAGTTTGACATAGAAACACCACATTTACACTTTATATACATCACAGAAGACTGAAATATAACCAAACTGTTAGACACGGAAACACCAAATTTTTTTGTCAGTTAATTTTGTTTTAAAACTAATTCTGAAAAAATATGAATAACATTCCACCACGAGGCCACCAGAGGGCGCTTTTGGTCAATTGACTGCAGGAAAGGGCTACCTGACACATTGATACATGTGTTGATTGACCATCTCTATAGACCCATGCCTGGTGGTGTCACCTCCCTGTATGAACGAGGCCGACCGATACAGTCTGGAGGGTCTGAGGAACATCCACAGAGAGATGGATGACGACCAGGATGGAGGGATAGAGGTGGAGGAGAGCGTGGAGGTACGTAACCACGGAGGAGGGATTCAGGTGTGTTTTGATTGGACAACCGATGGTAGGGGTCTTTAATTCAGTTACATGCTGTGTGTATGTCCTCGTCGACCAGTCAGTCCGTCTGTCTGTCTCATGATTCCTGTCCTGTTAGTTTGTTTAAGCCACAGACACTAGAACCCCTTTAAGTGAGTCCAGATTAGAAGTGTAGAATGTTGGACTGTTTGTCCCAGAACTCCAGAACTCATCAGAATGTCGTCCAGGGCTAGATGATCCATGGGATTGGGTTGCTGTTACCGTGGAGACGGGAGGGGAGGGTGGCCGACATTCCTGTTCCCATCACATGAAGAATCCAATTACAGCCAAGGATAGATTCCAAGATGGTGGAACGCACACACGCACGCACACGCGCACGCACGCACACACACACACACACACACACACACACACACACACACACACACACACACACACACACACACACACACAGACACGCAGTCTATTTTATCTCTAAACTAAAACGTCTTGGTCCTTATCACCGGTGCAGTTGACAGTCGTCAAACTAATGTGGAAACTTAGAAAGGTTAAGGATGTGTGAACTGTTTATTAGACATGCGTGGTTGTGTGTAGTTGGCTAAGTGTGTGTTAGACGTTTACCTTTTGACATTAAGCTGTAAACTTTTCATAATCTTGTGTGTGTGTGTGTGTGTGTGTGTGTGTGTCGTGTGTGTGTGTGTGTGTGTGTCTGTGTGTGTGTGTGTGTGTGTGTGTGTGTCGTGTGTGTGTGTGTGTGTGTGTCTGTGTGTGTGTGTGTGTGTGTGTGTGTGTGTGTAGTTCATCATCGAGGACATGAAACAGCAGCCGACCAACAAACACAGCCGTCTTCACAGAGAGGACCAGCACATCACCATAGAGGAACTGTGGAGGGGCTGGAAGTTCTCAGAAGGTACGCTGTGTGTGTGATTACGCAATCTGTTATTACATTCACAGTTTCTTCATTACCAAACCCTCCCACCTCTCTCTCTCTCTCCCTCTCTCTCTATCCCACTCTCTCTATCCCCCTCTCTCTATCCCCTCCCACTATCTCTATCCCCTCCCACTCTCTCTATCCCCATCTGACCTCCCCTCTCTCTATCCCCTCCCACTCTCTCTATCCCCTCCCACTCTCTCTATCCCCATCTGACCTCCCCCTCTCTCCTTTCCTACCCCCTCTCTCCCATCTTCCCCCCTCCCTCTCTCCCCTCCTCCTCTCTCTATCAGTCCATAACTGGACTCAGGATGAGGTGTTGAGGTGGCTCAGGGAGTTTGTAGAGCTGCCCCAGTACGAGAAGAACTTTAAAGACTTCAGAGTCAACGGCAACACCCTCCCCAGGTGAGAACGGCCAATCAGAAACCTCAGAGAGGCACTTCCTGGTGGGCACAGCCAATCAGAAAGCTTCTTACTGAAAGTTACTGGCCAATCAGGTAACACACCCTAGTTACAATGTCCATTTGGTCATCACTATACAATTACAAACAAATCCGAAGCAGCTCAATTTGTCTAATTAAAACGCTTAATAATATCAGAACAGAAAGAGAAACACAGTCCAATCGGATGTAGAAAGATCCAATCAGAACACTCAGAGCTGGTGTTATTGTGATGCGTGCAGGATAGCAGCCAATGATTAATAATATCAGAACAGAAAGAGAAACACAGTCCAATCAGATGGAGAAAGATCCAATCAGAACACTCAGAGCTGGTGTTATTGTGATGCGTGCAGGATAGCAGCCAATGAGCCGTCGTTCCTGAGTGGCCAGCTGAAGATCGTGGACCAGAGAGACAAACAGAAACTCAACATCAAGGCTCTGGACGCGGTGCTGTTTGGTGCTCCTATACGTGTGTAGACAGTACACACACACACACACACAACACACCACACACCACACACACACACACACACACACACACACACACACACACACACGCACACACACACACACACACACACACACACACACACACACACACACACACACACCACACACACACACACACACCACACACACCACACACACACACCACACACACACACTTTGTGCATTTGCTCATGTCCACTGATTATATTGAGAAGCGCTAAACAAATGAAATAATCTTCCTCCTCCTCCCCTCTCCTCCTCCTCTTCCTCCTCCCCCTCTTCCTCCTCCACTTTCATCATGACTGTCATCATCATTATCCTCATCCTCCTCCTTCCTATTCTCTCTCCTCCTCCTCTCTCCTCCTCTCTCCTCATTCTCTCTCCTTCTCCTCTCTTCTGCTCCTTCCTCTCCTCCTCCCCTCTCCTCCTTCTCTCTCCTGCTCCTTCCTCTCTTCCTTCTCTCTCTTCCTCCCCTCTCCTGCTCTTTTCTCTCCTCTTCCTCTCTCCTCCTCCTCTCTCCTGCTCCTCCTCTCCTCCCCCTCTCTTCTGCCCCTTCCTCTCCTCCTTCTCTCTCCTCCTTCTCTCTCCTCCTCCTCCTCCTCCTCCTCCTCCTTCCTTTCCTCCTCCTCCTCTCCTCCTTCAGGCCCACCCCATAACTACATGAAGGACTTGTTGCTGATAGTTTCTGTGATGATGGGTGTAGGAGGCTGCTGGTTCTCTCAGGTCCAGAACAAAGCTTCCAAAGTCCACATCTCCAAGATGATGAAGGACCTGGAGAGTCTGCAGAGTGCTGAGCTCAGCCTCAGAGAACTACAGGAACAGTGAGTCTCTATGACTGTGTGTGTATTGAGGGGTGTGTGTGTGTGTGTTTGTTGCTAACCTGTATGTGTGTTTGTTGCTAACCTGTATGTGTGTTTGTTCCTAACATGTGTGTGTGTTTGTTGCTAACGCGTGTCCTCGTCCTGATACCAGGCTGGAGCAGGCCCAGTATGTGGTTGTTGCTATGACACCAGGCTGGAGCAGGCCCAGTATGTGGTTGTTGCTATGATACCAGACTGTTGCTATGACACCAGGCTGTTGCTATGATACCAGGCTGTTGCTATGATACCAGGCTGGAGCAGGCCCAGTATGTGGTTGTTGCTATGATACCAGGCTGTTGCTATGATACCAGGCTGGAGCAGGCCCAGTATGTGGTTGTTGCTATGATACCAGGCTGGAGCAGGCCCAGTATGTGGTTGTTGCTATGATACCAGGCTGTTGCTATGACACCAGGCTGGAGCAGGCCCAGTATGTGGTTGTTGCTATGACACCAGGCTGTTGCTATGACACCAGGTTGTTGCTATGATACCAGGCTGTTGCTATGACACCAGGCTGGAGCAGGCCCAGTATGTGGTTGTTGCTATGATACCCGGCTGTTGCTATGACACCAGGCTGGAGCAGGCCCAGTATGTGGTTGTTGCTATGATACCAGGCTGTTGCTATGACACCAGGCTGGAGCAGGCCCAGTATGTGGTTGTTGCTATGACACCAGGCTGTTGCTATGACACCAGGTTGTTGCTATGATACCAGGCTGTTGCTATGACACCAGGCTGGAGCAGGCCCAGTATGTGGTTGTTGCTATGATACCCGGCTGTTGCTATGACACCAGGCTGGAGCAGGCCCAGTATGTGGTTGTTGCTATGATACCAGGCTGTTGCTATGACACCAGGCTGGAGCAGGCCCAGTATGTGGTTGTTGCTATGACACCAGGCTGTTGCTATGACACCAGGTTGTTGCTATGATACCAGGCTGTTGCTATGACACCAGGCTGGAGCAGGCCCAGTATGTGGTTGTTGCTATGATACCCGGCTGTTGCTATGACACCAGGCTGGAGCAGGCCCAGTATGTGGTTGTTGCTATGATACCAGGCTGTTGCTATGACACCAGGCTGGAGCAGGCCCAGTATGTGGTTGTTGCTATGATACCCGGCTGTTGCTATGACACCAGGCTGGAGCAGGCCCAGTATGTGGTTGTTGCTATGATACCAGGCTGTTGCTATGACACCAGGCTGGAGCAGGCCCAGTATGTGGTTGTTGCTATGACACCAGGCTGTTGCTATGACACCAGGTTGTTGCTATGATACCAGGCTGTTGCTATGACACCAGGCTGGAGCAGGCCCAGTATGTGGTTGTTGCTATGACACCAGGCTGTTGCTATGACACCAGGTTGTTGCTATGATACCAGGCTGTTGCTATGATACCAGGCTGGAGCATGCCCAGTATGTGGTTGTTGCTATGATACCAGGCTGTTGCTATGACACCAGGCTGGAGCAGGCCCAGTATGTGGTTGTTGCTATGATACCAGGCTGTTGCTATGACACCAGGCTGGAGCAGGCCCAGTATGTGGTAGTTGCTATGACACCAGGCTGGAGCAGGCCCAGTATGTGGTTGTTGCTATGATACCAGGCTGTTGCTATGATACCAGGCTGTTGCTATGACACCAGGCTGGAGCAGGCCCAGTATGTGGTTGTTGCTATGACACCAGGCTGTTGCTATGACACCAGGTTGTTGCTATGATACCAGGCTGTTGCTATGACACCAGGCTGGAGCAGGCCCAGTATGTGGTTGTTGCTATGACACCAGGCTGTTGCTATGATACCAGGCTGGAGCAGGCCCAGGAGGAGAAGCGTAGCGTGGCAGAGGAGAAACAGAACCTGGAGGAGAAGATGAGGGATGAGATCATGGGAGCCCAGGAGGAGGCGCACAGACTCCATCGGCTCAGAGCTGGAGCCGTCAGTCAACTGAGTAGACTGAGATACGCAGAGGAGGAGCTGGAGCAGGTAGAGAACCTTACCTTACCCTGCCTAACCATACCCAACCTAACAACTGAGCAGAATGAGATACGCAGAAGAGGAGCTGGAGCAGGTAGAGAACCTTACCTTACCTTACCCTGCCTAACCATACCCAACCTAACAACTGAGCAGACTGAGATACGCAGAGGAGGAGCTGGAGCAGGTAGAGAACCTTACCTTACCCTACCTAACCATACCCTACCTAACAACTGAGCAGAATGAGATACGCAGAGGAGGAGCTGGAGCAGGTAGAGAACCTTACCTTACCTTACCCTGCCTAACCATACCCTACCTAACCATACCCTACCTAACCATACCCTACCTAACAACTGAGCAGACTGAGATACGCAGAGGAAGAGCTGGAGCAGGTAGAGAACCTTACCTAACCTTACCCTACCAAACAACTGAGCAGACTAACCTTACCCTACCTTACTTTACCTAACCTAATCTTACCCTATCTTACTTTACCTAACCTTACCCTATCTTACTTTACCTAACCTTACCTTACCCTATCTTACCATACCGTATCTTACTTTATCTAACCTTACCCTATCTTACTTTACCTAACCTTGCCCTACTTAACCTTACCCTACCTAACCTTACCCTATCTAACCTTACCCTATCTTACTTTACCTAACCTTACCCTATCTTACTTAACCTAACCTTACCCTACCTAACCTTACCCTACCTAACCTTACGCTATCTTACTTTACCTAACCTTACCCTATTTTACTTTACCTAACCTTACTCTATCTTACTTTACCTAACCTTACCCTACCTTACCCTATCTTACTTTACCTAACCTTACCCTATCTTACTTTACCTAACCTTACCCTATCTTACTTTACCTAACCTTACCCTACCTTACCCTATCTTACTTTACCTAACCTTACCCTATCTTACTTTACCTAACCTTACCCTACCTTACCCTATCTTACTTTACCTAACCTTACCCTACCTTACCCTATCTTACTTTACCTAACCTTACCCTATCTTACTTTACCTAACCTTACTCTATCTTACTTTACCTAACCTTACCCTACCTTACCCTATCTTACTTTACCTAACCTTACCCTATCTTACTTTACCTAACCTTACCCTACTTAACCTTACCCTACCTAACATTACCCTACCTAAACTTACCCTATCTTACTTGACCTAACCTTACTCTATCTTACTTTACCTAACCATACCCTACTTAACCTTACCCTACCTAACCTTACCCTATCTTACTTTACCTAACCTTACCTACCTTACCCTATCTTACTTTACCTAACCTTACCCTATCTTACTTTACCTAACCTTACTCTATCTTACTTTACCTAACCTTACCCTATCTTACTTTACCTAACCTTACCCTACCTTACCCTATCTTACTTTACCTAACCTTACCCTATCTTACTTTACCTAACCTTACCCTACTTAACCTTACCCTACCTAACCTTACCCTACCTAAACTTACCCTATCTTACTTGACCTAACCTAACTCTATCTTACTTGACCTAACCTTACCCTACTTAACCTTACCCTACCTAACCTTACCCTACCTTACCCTATCTTACTTGACCTAACCTTACTCTATCTTACTTTACCTAACCATACCCTACTTAGCCTTACCCTACCTAACCTTACCCTATCTTACTTTACCTAACCTTACCCTATCTTACTTGACCTAACCTTACCCTATCTTACTTTACCTAACCTTACCCTACCTTACCCTATCTTACTTTACCTAACCTTACCCTACCTTACCCTATCTTACTTTACCTAACCTTACCCTATCTTACTTTACCTAACCTTACTCTATCTTACTTTACCTAACCTTACCCTACCTTACCCTATCTTACTTTACCTAACCTTACCCTATCTTACTTTACCTAACCTTACCCTACTTAACCTTACCCTACCTAACCTTACCCTACCTAAACTTACCCTATCTTACTTGACCTAACCTTACTCTATCTTACTTTACCTAACCATACCCTACTTAACCTTATCCTACCTAACCTTACCCTATCTTACTTTACCTAACCTTACCCTACCTTACCCTATCTTACTTTACCTAACCTTACCCTATCTTACTTTACCTAACCTTACTCTATCTTACTTTACCTAACCTTACCCTATCTTACTTTACCTAACCTTACCCTACCTTACCCTATCTTACTTTACCTAACCTTACCCTATCTTACTTTACCTAACCTTACCCTACTTAACCTTACCCTACCTAACCTTACCCTACCTAACCTTACCCTATCTTACTTGACCTAACCTTACTCTATCTTACTTTACCTAACCATACCCTACTTAGCCTTACCCTACCTAACCTTACCCTATCTTAGTTTACCTAACCTTACCCTATCTTACTTGACCTAACCTTACCCTATCTTACTTTACCTAACCTTACCCTACCTTACCCTATCTTACTTTACCTAACCTTACCCTATCTTTCCCTACCTCACCTTACCCTATCTTACCTTACCTCACCTTACCCTACCTAACGTAACCCTACCTAACCTTACCTTACCTTACATACCTAACCTAACCTTACCCTACCCTACCTAACCTAACCTAACCTTACCTTACCTTACCTTACCTACCTAACCTTACCCTACCTAACCTAACCTAACAACCCTACCTAGCCTAACCTTACCCTACCTAACCCAACCCTACCTAACCTTACCCTACCTAACCTAACCTAACATCCCTTCCTAACCTAACCTTACCCTACCTAACCCAACCCTACCTAACCTTACCCTACCTAACCTTACCCTACCTAACCCAACCTAACCCTACCTAACCTTACCCTACCTAACCTTACCCTACCTAACCCAACCCTACCTAACCTTACCCTACCTAACCTAACCTTACCCTACCTAACCTAACCTAACCCTACCTAACCTTACCCTACCTAAACTTACCCTACCTAACCTTACCTACCTAACCTAACCTAACCCTACCCTACCTAACACTACCTAACCCTACCTAACCTAACCCTACCTAACCTAACACTACCTAACCCTACCTAACCTAACCCTACCTAACACTACCTAACACTACCTAACCTAACCTAACATAACCCTACCTAACCTAACCCTACCTAACACTACCTAACCGAACACTACCTAACCGAACACTACCTAACCTAACACTACCTAACCTAGCATAACCCTACCTAACCTTACCCTACCTAACCTTACCCTACCTAACCCTACCGTACCTAACCCTACCTAACCTAACCCTACCATACCTAACCTAACCTTACCATACCTAACATACCTAACATACCATACCTAACATACCTTACCATACCTAACCTTACCCTACCTAACCTTACCCTACCTAACCTAACCTTACCCTACCTAACCTTACCCTACCTAACCCTACCTAACCTAACACTACCTAACACTACCTAACCCTGTGTGTGCGTGTGTGTATCTAGGTTCGGGGAGCATTAAAGAAGGCAGAGAAGGACATGATGGCGTACTGGTCTGTCCCGGAGGCCCTACAGCTCTGGCTACAGCTGACCCACGAGGTGGAGGTGCAGTACTACAACATCAAGAAGCACAGCGCTGAGCTGCAGCTCAACACAGCCAAGGAAGAGGTAGGAGACTACTGATTAGTTGGTTGGTTGGTTGGTGGATTAGTTGAGTGGGTGGTTGATTTGTTGTTGAATTAGTTGGTTAGTTGGTTAGTTGGTTGGTTGGTTGGTGGATTGGTTGGTTGGTTGGTTGGTTGGTTGGTTGGTTGGTTGGTTGGTTGGTGGATTAGTTGATTGGTTGGTTGGTGGATTAGTTGATTGGTTGGTTGGTTGGTGGATTACTTGATTGGTTGGCTGGTGGATTACTTGATTGGTTGGTTGGTGGATTAGTTTGTTGGTTGGCGTGTTGATTGTTTGGTGGATAAGTTGATTAGTTGCTTGGTGGATTAGTTGATTAGATGGTTGGTGGATTAGTTGATTGGTTGGTTGGTGGATTAGTTTGTTGGTTGGTTGATTGGTTGGTGGATTAGTTGGTTGGTGGATTAGTTGTTTGGTTGGTTGGTGGATTAGTTGATTGGTTGGTTGGTGGATTAGTTGATTGTTTGGTTGGTGGATTAGTTGGTTGGTTGGTTGGTGGATTAGTTGGTTGGTTGGTTGGTTGGTTGGTTGGTTGGTTGGTTGGTTGGTTGGTTGGTTGGTTGGTTGGTGGATTAGTTGGTTGGTTGGTGGATTAGTTGGTTGGTCGGTTGGTTGATTGGTTGGTTGGTGGATTAGTTGATTGGTTGGTTGGTTGGTGGATTAATTGGTTGGTTGGTGGATTAGTTGGTTGGTCGGTTGGTTGATTGGTTGGTTGGTGGATTAGTTGATTGGTTGGTGGATTGGTTGGTTGGTTGGTGGATTAATTGGTTGGTTGGTGGATTAGTTGGTTGGTTGGTGGATTAATTGGTTGGTTGGTGGATTCGTTGGTTGGTGGATTAGTTGGTTGGTTGATTGGTTGATTGGTTGGTGGATTAGTTGATTGGTTGGTTCGGTTGGTTGGTTGGTGGATTAGTTGGTTGGTTGGTGGATTAGTTGTTTGATTGGTCCAATACTACAACGTCAAGAAACACAGTGCTGAGCTGCAGCTGGCCACTGCTGACGAGGAGGTAGGAGAGAGACGTAAACCAATCAATCCGTTTATTGATTCATCAACTGATTGATTTACTTTCACTGACTTCACGTAGGGAGAAAGAACATAGGGGCTGTAATTAACCCCTGGTGTGGACATGACCAGGACAATGCATTAACCAAGTCATCTGTCCTCCATATTAACCCTTGGTGTGGACATGACCAGGAGGATGTGACCTCATATTAACCCCTTGGTCTGTGTATATCCTGTCCAGGCAGAAAAGATCAAAAAGAAGAGGAGTTCCCTCATGGGGACGTTCCACGTGGCTCACAGCTCCTCACTGGACGATGTTGACACCAAGATCCTGGAGGCCAAGTGAGAGAGAGAGAGACACACACACACATTTTTCTATCCTCCTAACCTTAACCCCTAAGCTTAAAATAGCAGGTCCCCACGAGGATAGAAGAACAAGATTACACACACACCCACACACACACACACATACGTACACGCACACGCACACACGTACACGCACACACGCACGCACACACGCACACACACACACACACACACACACACACACACACACACACACACACACACAGTGTTAATTTAGTAAACAATAACTATGACAAAAAATACTTGTCGGCAACCTATTTTTCCTGACTGAAACTATGAAGATAACGAGACCAGATGGCCTGGAGAAAAAACCCATAACTGTAACACATTACTTAGAATTTCAGTCAATAGCTGACGTAAACTGTGCTTTTGACATCCCTCACAGGAACGCCCTACCAGACGTTAACTAGCTGACGTAAACTGTGCTTTTGACATCCCTCACAGGAACGCCCTACCAGACGTTAACTAGCTGACGTAAACTGTGCTTTTGACATCCCTCACAGGAACGCCCTACCAGACGTTAACTAGCTGACGTAAACTGTGCTTTTGACATCCCTCACAGGAACGCCCTACCAGACGTTAACTAGCTGACGTAAACTGTGCTTTTGACATCCCTCACAGGAACGCCCTACCAGACGTTAACTAGCTGACATAAACTGTGCTTTTGACATCCCTCACAGGAACGCCCTACCAGACGATAACTAGCTGACGTACACTGTGCTTTTGACATCCCTCACAGGAACGCCCTACCAGACGTTAACTAGCTGACGTAAACTGTGCTTTTGACATCCCTCACAGGAACGCCCTACCAGACGTTAACTAGCTGACGTAAACTGTGCTTTTGACATCCCTCACAGGAACGCCCTACCAGACGTTAACTAGCTGACATAAACTGTGCTTTTGACATCCCTCACAGGAACGCCCTATCAGAAGTCACGGCCTGCCTACGGGAGCGTCTCCACCGCTGGCAACAGATAGAGCGTCTGTGTGGTTTCCCTCTCCTCAGGAACTCTGGCCTGGCCAGCCTGACGGCCACGCTGTATTCAGACTCTAACTGGGTGGCGATGCCCAGGGTGTCTGTACCCGCCTTCCCTTCCTGTCATGAAACAATACAAGGCTCTCTGGAGGATCTGATGGAAGACCCCTCAGCATCCATCTTAGGTAGGTTATAGCAATCAGTCGCTCAGTTGGTCAATATAATGAGACTATAATATGGTCATTATTAAGGAGACATGTTTATGCAAACATATTTACAGCAAGGTGAGTGTATGTTTATGGGAAACACCGTGGTAATCAATCTCATGCCCATACCTAGTCAAGGGCCTGACGATTAGTTCACACGTTGAATCAGGTGCTAGCTCTGGAATAGATCAAACACATGGAAGGGGGTCCTGAGGAGAGGTTTGGAACGGCTGGGAGTCCTGAGGAGAGGTTTGGAACAGCTGGGATTCCTGAGGAGAAGTTTGGAACAGCTGGGATTCCTGAGGAGAAGTTTGGAACAGCTGGGATTCCTGAGGAGAGGTTTGGAACGGCTGGGATTCCTGAGGAGAGGTTGGGAACAGCTAGTTGTCCTGAGGAGAGGTTGGGAACAGCTAGTTGTCCTGAGGAGAGGTTTGGAACAGCTGGGATTCCTGAGGAGAGGTTTGGAACGGCTGGGAGTCCCAAGGAGAGGTTGGAGAACCACTGCCATACCTGATTCAAGGTTTAAGTGGTTAGCTGCTTAGTTGAATCAGGTTTAGTTTTATTTTTGCGAGGTTTTCCATTAATAGGTTTTCCATAAAATTAACAAAATGAAAAAAATTCACCAAAATTGTCCCCAAAATTTGTCCCACATTTTTCAGAGATTTAGTTAAAAAGTTATGGGGTATGTTCCCTTCCCTTTGCAACCCTAGTTCCACCAATGAAGCGCTCCCCTCGCTCTCGTGGCTCTACCTCCACCGTGTGTCGTCAACGGCGTTCTGGACACGCCTCCCCTTCCTCTTCCTCATCCTCCTACTCTGACCCCGATATCCTGATCCCTATCCACACCACGCTCCCCTGCTTCGAGGAAGAGGAGCAGATCTTTATCAACGCCCAGTGGAGGGGGTGAGTCGCACAATTGCAATTCAGTCAATTTAGGAAATAAACTGAAGTTTCAATTTGGATTCCAATTTTCTACAATGCTTCTCTGTGTCCACAGATTACAAGGTCACTCATGGTGACACTTACAGTATTTTCAATGTATGAAACTTCAACTTTGTGAACCTTTATGGAATCTTTGTCTCTATATATTTTCCTGTCTCTCCTTCTCCCTCCCCCTCTCCCCCTCTCTCTCTCCCCCTCTCTCTCTCCTCCTCTCTACAGAGATTCTCAGGTAATTTATTCTGACAGGACCCCTCCTGTCAGCAGAAGGTCATCAGAACCTTCCGGAACGGAATCCCCCGTTTGTAAGATATCTAGAGAAGAACTGGAAGCTTCCTTGGATGAAGCCACATTGAAGACATCATCTAAAGACGAGCCGGACTCTTCTTCTGTGGACAACAGTGCTCCAAGGAAAATGCAAAGAGTCAAAAGTGAGACTTCCATGGACCCCCCCGCCGACGCAGCAGCCAAAAAGGTATTGGGTCGTTCAATGGACAACGTCTCAAGGAAGTCATTCAGAGACGAGTGTCACGAGGTTCCGTTGGAGACTCACGTCTCAAAGAAGAGGTCTCTTCTATCTACAGACATGATCGGTGTGTCTTTCGACACCGGCTCCAGGCAGATGATGAGAGAGAGCAGGGGAGAAGCCTCATTCAACAACTCCATGAGAGGAAGACCCAGAGAAGAAATGGTGGCGGCCGTTGGAACCCCAACGAGAAGGATATCCCGAGAGGAGGTGGACTTCTTAGCCGACAGCGCTCAGAGGAGGATGGCGATGGCCAGAGACAAACTGACCCTTCATCTGGACAGCAACTCTTCTCACAAGATGCTCAGGAAGAAGATGGAGTTCCCAGTGGAACCACCATCTGCCGCCACGAGGAAGATATCGATAGACGAACACCATGAGATGTGCTCTCACACTAGCAGACGAACAAACAGTGATAAGGTTGACAGATCCATAGACACTCCCACTGGGAAGATCTACCCGGACAGGGTCGACAGTACCCCAGAAATCCCCAAACGGAGGATATCCAGGGAGGAGTATGCGGGGTCGTCCCAGTTGGGTCACGATCCCCAGGTTTTGGATTGGGGTCAGTTCAGACAACCTGACCTCACCTTGTCCACACCATGGAAACAAACCCAGACCCCTGACCCTTATACCTCCGACCACCTGACCGAACTGGTGTATGACGGTATTCTGGAGAAGTCCTGTATCACCCCAGCAACGACCCCTGACCTGCCCCAGAGGATCACGGAAGGAAGAGAGCGAGAAGGGAATCCTCCTGTGCCGCCCCCGAGGAGCAGCCGGTCCCTAAACACGTTGCCCCCGGAGATGAGAGGCGAGAGGCACCAAAAGGACAAAGACAAAAGCACGAAGTCGTCCAAACTCAAGAGCCTTTTTAAGAAGAGGAAAGATCATACCCCAGAACTGCCACAAGGGGGCCTGAACAATCTCTGACCGTTAACTGGAATTTAAACACTTTTTAATGTAAATTCTTTAACCAGGAAGTTTCTTGAGGTTATGAAACTCTGGATAAGACCTCAGCCAGGAAAAGCTGAGAGGAAACATGAACATTATTTTTCTAAAAACCGACACGGACTGTTTGGCTGGGATTACATGTTTGAAAGAAAAAAACATGAGCAATAGGATTGCTAATTTTTTTTCAAAGCCAACAAAGACTGATTTTTGAAACCCAGAAAAATAGTGTTCTGGCCGATAACGGCCAGATTGCCGGACAACATGTTATTTTGGCAGTCAACGGGCAGGTACCAAACTCTTGAGTTGACATAGCAGTCTCTAAAACGGATTAATCTCATACTAGACGGAATACTCTGAAAACAGGAACACAGTCGTTGCTATAGTTTCGGTACTATTTTGGTACTACAAAGCAGAATCAATTAACCAGCTATCTTTTAATTAACCGTAGTTAACCATCTAACTTTGATAAATAACCATAAATAACTATTAATTTTCTGGTTCATTTAAGAAAAGCTAAACTTAGATACGTGTGTCTTTGGTTGTTTAGTCAATTAGACAATGCCCATTTCAAGCTTAAAGCTATTTTCATAACGTTTAGGCAAGTTAGCTGGCTAACTCATTGATCCTGCTTTTATAGTATTGTCCTCAGAGGGACAAAGAGGATGAAGGGTGTAAGATAACCCATGGTGCCCAAATGTTGTCTCTGCAAGGAAGTCTTAATAAGTAGACCAATGATGGGTGTCCCGTTTCAGCTTCGTTTGGAAGCAGTGTCATCCCATACCATGTTTGATCGCCTCCTATGTTCAGCGTTGGGTGTTTAAGAGCTGAGATATTTATTTCTTGACTAGGGAGCATTTCTTTGGAGCTCTTCTCCTGTACGATAGAAGCAACTGTAGTTTATTTGGATTGGGGGAGTGCTGTTCAGTGGTTCCTTGACTTTTTTCCTCAGTGCAGTCACAGTGCTGTTCAATGGTTCCTAGACCTTTTTCTCAGTGCAGTCACAGAGCTTTGCTTGGGGGGAGATTTCTAGTATGTGTACAGTTGCAACATTTAGGTTTCCCAGGTTTTCCTTGAATCCTGGTAAGAAGATTCCCAGAATCAAGAGGGAAAATCTGGAAATTAGTTGAAAAGCGTGTTTAAAATGTTTTTTTCACTAGGCAAGTCAGTTAAGAAAGAACAAATTATTATTTACAATAACGGCCTAGGAACAGTGGGTTAACTGCATTGTTCAGGGGCAGAACGACAGGTTGTTTACCTTGTCAGCTCGGGGATTTGATCTAGCAACCTTTCGGTTAGTGTCCCAACACTCTAACCACCAGACCTGTTGCTTTTGGTTTCTTTTGTAACTGAGCTTTTTTTAAACAAAATGTATCTAATTTAAATTTGCTTGTTTTTGAGAATTGTTCTGTTCTTCATCTTTGTGGAAGTTCAGTTTTTCTTTTCAAGGTGATTGGTTTACTGGGTTTGAAGGGGGATACTTTGGGGGGGTAGTTTCTCAAAACCTTTATGTAAAAATGTTTTTTCATGACATCTTTTACTTGCTTGGTAATTAAATAAAATGTATTTTATTGACTGTTTTACAGTCTTGGGTGTCTAGGATAGAGTCAACTATATCTAAAGAAAGTCTTGGGTGTCTAGGATAGAGTCAACTATATCTAAAGAAAGTCTTGGGTGTCTAGGATAGAGTCAACTATATCTAAAGAAAGTCTTGGGTGTCTAGGATAGAGTCAACTATATCTAAAGAAAGTCTTGGGTGTCTAGGATAGAGTCAACTATATCTAAAGAAAGTCTTGGGTGTCTAGGATAGAGTCAACTATATCTAAAGAAAGTCTTGGATGTCTAGGATAGAGTCAACTATATCTAAAGAAAGTCTTGGGTGTCTAGGATAGAGTCAACTATATCTAAAGAAAGTCTTGGGTGTCTAGGATAGAGTCAACTATATCTAAAGAAAGTATTGACCAAGTCAAGGTCCCAGAAAAGGACTAAAATACTTAATTGAAAGGAAACTTTGTATGGATTGATAATGATGAATTTTAAAAATAATTTTAACAACATTTCAAATCTTTCATTGTTTTGTAAGTATTTATTGCTTGGTGGCTTGGTTATATTCTCAAATAAAATGCTAAAACATAGCTACAGATAAAAGTAAAGATAACCTTTTTACATAATTGAGAATTCACATTTTTAATAAGGGAATATATTTAATTGTTCTAAAACACCTTGGGTAGTGGGTGACACACAGCTTTAATAAAAAAGACATAAAGCCATTAACAAAACGTATTGCACGATTTTCTAGGAAAAACAGCACTGATTTTGAGTGAAAACCTCCTTCCATCAGCAAGGGCATTGAAGATGAAACGTGGCTGGGTCTTTCAGCATGACAATGATCCCAAACACACCGCCCGGGCAACGAAGGAGTGGCATCGTAAGAAGCATTTCAAGGTCCTGGAGTGGCCTAGCCAGTCTCCAGATCTCAACCCCATAGAAAATCTTTGGAGGGAGTTGAAAGTCCGTGTTGCCCAGCAACTGCCCCAAAACATCACTGCTCTAGAGGAGATCTGCATAGAGGAATGGGCCAAAATACCAGCAACAGTGTGTGAAAACGTTGTGAAGACTTACAGAAAATGTTTGACCTCTGTCATTGCCAACAAAGGGTATATAACAAAGTATTGAGATAAACTTTTGTTATTGGCCAAATACTTATTTTCCACCATAATTTGCAAATAAATTCATAAAAATCCTACAGTGTGATTTTCTGGATTTTTTCTTCTCCTTTTGTCTGTCATAGTTGAAGTGTACCTATGATGGAAATTACAGGCCTCTCTCATATTTTTATTTTTAAGTGGGAGAACTTGCACAATTGGTGGCTGACTAAATACTTTTTTGCCCCACTGTATATCTCTCAGGGGACGTAACAACTGCAGTGGTGTCATGGAGATTGACTGGTCTCTGGTTATTTTCAGGCATTCCTTCTGGCTCCTAATACAACAAAAACAAACATTAAAACTAGTACACACGTCAACAGATAGTCGTCGTAATCAGTAGGGAAGAAGAACAGACATGTCATTCAGTAAGGGACTGTAACAATATTTTCAGATTAAACACAACACAGAGGACTAGAGGTCAATAGGGCATTAATGATCAATGGCAATAAGTTGTTTTTCAGTTCAACATCTGTGTAGGAATTTCAGTCCGGGACTCATAGCTACACGGCGAGCTTTCATTGGTCCAAATCGTCTACACGTCGAGCTTTCATTGGTCCAAATCGTCTATACGTTGAGCCTGTAACAGGATACTTGTTTTTTGGCCATTGGCCCAATTTTACTGCAAGGAATTCTAATTGGTCGACCACAGGCTAGCGTTGGGGGGTTATAAATGACACCCTGTCCCTTTGTACTGTGGAGGAATCACTGAGGAGAGAATCCAGGAGAGAATCACTGAGGAGAGAATCACCGAGGAGAGAATCACTGAGGAGAGAATCACTGAGGACAGGGAAGAAGGAACATCGACCATCTACTTCTCAGCATAACATCTATGATTCATTCTCTTTGAATAAACCACTTTTTTTTCTCCCCCTGATTTGCTTTGGGGTTTGTGTTACTGAAGGATAACATCAACTGCTGACACGACAAACTCCTTGATACGTAACAAAACTAACTGATAACAGTAGAAATGGAGCCCCCCCCCCCCCCCTAATGTCCTCGTGACTCACTGTGTATTTTTCCGACCCAGAAGGCAGCAGGAATGAGGAGCAGGAACAGAGATTTGGAGGTCAGTACCAGGACCCAGCTCAGACCACATTCAGGGGTGTCCTGGTTGTTCTCTGTTTTAATGGTGAGGTACATCATCACTGGGCAACTTTCTATGTTCTTTTCAGACCGACCAATCAGTGTGTCCCTTTACACATTGCACCAAGGTAAATGGAAATATTGTGTTTACACTGATATTGTTGACATTAAAAAATCGTATGATGATACAAAGGTTAAACAAATGTTCTTCCATCAATTTTAGTCACTTAAAAAACATTTCTACACTTTTTATAGACTTTTTCCAAATAAAACCGTTTAAACAGAAACATGTAAATAAGAAGGAGTCTGTTCTCACCAAAGGAAATCCGAGTGGTGATGTTTCCATAGAGGTAGACCTCCAGGTAATACACAACCTCGTCGGATCTCTTCTGCTCTTCTCTCCCCATGGTGCTGCAGGAGTACAGTCCCAGGTCAGACTCAGTGATGTTCTCAATCAGCAAGTCATAGGATCTCAGAGACCGTCTCCGTAGGAAGGTGAAGCGTGGGACAGGGATCTGTAGAGACTTGAAGACAGACACCTCACACGTTTCACTCCCACCAGAACAGTTTCTGATCCAGACTGTTTCTACGTTGTGTCTGACGTCACAGTGAAGAACGACGTTGTCTCCTGGTCTGACTCTCAGCTCCAACTCTGCTGCAGAGATCCCATCCTGACTGGAGGAAACAGCACCTACAGGTAGCAGAGGAACAGTGTTAGGATGAACTGACTGGAGGACACAGCACCTACAGGTAGCAGAGGAACAGTGTTAGGATGAACTGACTGGAGGACACAGCACCTACAGGTAGCAGAGGAACAGTGTTAGGATGAACTGACTGGAGGGAACAGCACCTACAGGTAGCAGAGGAACAGTGTTAGGATGAACTGACTGGAGGAAACAGCACCTACAGGTAGCAGAGGAACAGTGTTAGGATGAACTGACTGGAGGACACAGCACCTACAGGTAGCAGAGGAACAGTGTTAGGATGAACTGACTGGAGGAAACAGCACCTACAGGTAGCAGAGGAACAGTGTTAGGATGAACTGACTGGAGGACACAGCACCTACAGGTAGCAGAGGAACAGTGTTAGGATGAACGCTATGAAACCACAACAATGTTAAAGACTAAAAAACAAGCCCCTTTACAATACACATGCTCTGCTACGCACTGGCCTACAATACACAGAATAGACCACGGATTGGACTCTGTCAAAAATAACTTTAAATAAAATAAATCAAATTTTTACCTTGAAAGAATGGAGAACCATATGTTTTCATCTCAAATGTATCAATATATACCAATAATGTAAAAGTTTACTCACTTAACAGTGTGATCAGAGCGATAAACAGCCTTCTCATCCTAGGGTCTGGTGGAGACTGTCTGAGAGTAGCACAGCAGAGGGGTATTTCCACTCCAGCGTAGGAGCATAGAGTTAGAAAGAGGGCCCTCCCCTAGCTTCTGCCATCAAGGTTTCCGTGGACTTCTTCAATGATACTGCCCATGCTACAACCTGCTTTGTGTCAACAAGCGCCCTCTACCCATCTCTATGTGTAGGAGGCCGTCATCATTTAACACCTTTGTTGAACCTCTTGATGCTCCTTTAGTCACTCGTGTAGGAAGCTCACACCACACCTGGGTTCAGATACTATTTGAAATCTTTCAAATACCTTGAGCGTTTGCTCTGGCCTGCCTGGAGTGCCAGATGGTTGTGGTTTGAGACCGTTCTATTGGTCTGTTTAGCTAGGCATGCTCAATCAAGCACCAATTTAACTATTTGAAATGATTTCAAATAGTATTTGAACCCATGTCTGTTCATACCACATACAGAATAGGTGGAGATTGGTGCTGGACGATGTCCCACTCAAGACAACGTGTTTAAGTTGCTATCTGGTTGCCTGGTTACCCTTCATACATTCTCTTTAATACAACTTCTACTGGGGACATTCCCTTTAATAGTACTTCTACTGGGGACATTCCCTTTAATAGTACTTCTACTGGGGACATTCTCTTTAATAGTACTTCTACTGGGGACATTCTCTTTAATAGTACTTCTACTGGGGACATTCTCTTTAATAGTACTTCTACTGGGGACATTCTCTTTAATAGTACTTCTACTGGGGACATTCTCTTTAATAGTACTTCTACTGGGGACATTCTCTTTAATAGTACTTCTACTGGGGACATTGAATGGTATTGATGCACTGTCTCATCTAATCACTTGCTAAGACCAAACAGGTCATAAAGTCAGTGGAAACAGTTGTGGTTTTCTGCACGCCTCCTACGCCTCCTACGCCTCCAGCCTCCAGCCCACACTGAGCAGCAGCAGAGCTGAATCAACCACAGACTCACCTAAGCATGCACTTTGCAAACACACACACACACACACACTCTCACACACACACACACACACACACACACACATAGACACACACACACACACACACACACACGCAGGCAGGCACGCATACACACAAAGGGTGTGTTGCAGAGGCTAAGAGGGTGTGGTTTAGATGGTAAGAGGGTGTGGTTTAGATGGTAAGAGGGTGTGGTTTAGATGGTAAGAAGGTGTGGTTTAGATGGTAAGAGGTTGTGGTTTAGATGGTAAGAGGGTGTGGTTTAGATGGTAAGAGGGTGTGGTTTAGATGGTAAGAGGGTGTGGTTTAGATGGTAAGAGGGTGTGGTTTAGATGAATATTATACAACATAGAACAAATATTATATTGTTCTGTGGTATAATTAACTTGACTTCATTGTGTAACTCTTTTGAGAATGTGGTTGAAAGCTTTACTGAGCTACTTTCAGTAAACTTTAACAATAGGCTAGGTGTTTGTATGAAACCATGGAAACTGCTGTTGTTCTGTTCAGCATCTCTGTCTTCCTCTAAAGCCACACCCTTTCAGCATCCATACCGCACCCATTTTCCTCCAAAACACACCCCTTAGTATCTAAACCACACCCACTTCACGTTCAAAAAGACACACCCCTGGCTTCTTAGCCACACGCTCAAATAGAAACCTCTGACAGGCTGCTGGAGCATTTGTCAAACCAAATAGCATGACCTTGTCTTCCTCTCAAGACACACCCTCTGGGCATCCAAGACACACCCTCTTTATATCAAGCCACGCCCTCCACACCCCTTAACACCAACCTCTCTGAAAGGTTGCAAGACTGATTGGCATGACCTGGAAGTGGAAGAGCACATAGGACAAGCAGTGAAATAATAACATTTTTTTTAAAAATCTAATGAAATCAATGTTTATTCAGTGTGAAATTAAAACATCAATACACTATAAAAAAAATAATTCCAATGAAATAACAACAGTTACATTTAAAACTATAACAAGAGCTATTTAATCATATTCCCCGAGTTTAACCCAAAAAGTGCCAACAGGTGTCAATTTTGACCCCAATGGGTAAAAAAAAAATAATCTGAATTTCGAAAAACCTTTTTTTTTTTCATCCTAAAATTGTAGAACTTTGTCAAGCACCTAGTTAACGACAAACACAATTTACCTGATGATTTCTGTGTTAATATGGAGGAAGGGGAAATAATCTCTGTTTTGTTTCCTAGTGGTGCAGCTACGCTTTTTCAGTCATGTTTTCTTCTTCTTCAGACTAAGAAGAAACTCAACTCGATGGTACAGTTTGTGATAAAAGCACCACATTTGGTACAGAGGTACCAAAGGTACCAAAATAATGGAAACATTTGAGTAAATGGGGAATACAAAAGTCTTACTGAAAGCATTGGCTACTGAAGGGTTCGAGGAGCATAAAAACTATTGGAACCTTATGCGCGCCCTGTTAAAACACTTTGTGTTGGTGTTTCCTTTATTTTGGCAATTACCTGTAGATGTATGTATCTTTGTCTGTACCTGAAAAGGTATAGAGCCACCCCAGCGCACAAATGACCCCGGCGCACGTATGGCCCCGGCGCACGTATGGCCCCGGAGCACGTATGGCCCCGGCGCACGTATGGCCCCGGCGCACGTATGGCCCCGGCGCACATATCGCCTATATCGGTGGCCATATTAGGTCGTACCGGTGAGTCAGCCTCTGAGTACTACAGAAACACAACATTTTTGAATGAACAACAGACAAACGTTCGTAACAAAGTGACTATGGATGAAACTGATCAAAATATATGTTCAAAACATGAAAAATAAAATAAAAAACATATATTTTGAAACATCAAATTAGACTAGAAATGTGATTTAATTAAAAGGGGGGAATTGAAACCATTTACTTGTGTTACAAAATGTTAATTAAATAAAACAAGTGTAGGTGCTTGACGTACAGTGTCCCTTTGCAATACTAATTTGGGGTCCAAAATGACCCCCCGCTTTTATGCCCCCAAAAAATATTGAAACTTTTTAAGGTTAAAAACAACACTTGGAAAAAAACTGGAATCCGCATCGCCACTGTCCACACGTTTGTTATTGTTTTTTTTGTTTTGTGGACGAAAGGTGAGTTGAGTTGAGCAGCATGAACATAAACGATGCAGTACTCTGCTGTTCCATCGCACGTACAATGACATTTGAGGGGAAAAAAAAACAGTTGTTTGCAGTAACTTATTTTGTTGTTGTACTATTAGATGTGGTGGTTTCACCTTTAAAAATCCATAATGTTATCATTAACCAAAAGGGTACAAACAAATGAAAAAAAAACCCACAAAAAATAACTTTTTTTTAAAGGAATCGTATAAAAAAAACTTCAGGTCTCATTTTCATGAGAGAGAGATTGGAAGTTTAAAATACTCCATAGAAAAATAAAGTATTACAATCTTGCTGTAATGGTATAGGTCTATCTAACTCTAACCTATCATATGATGAATAGTATAGGTCTATCTAACTCTAACCTATCATATGATGAATGGTATAGGTATATCTAACTCTCTCATATGATGAATGGTACAGGTCTCACTCTGCTGGTATAGGTCTCACTCTGCTGGTACAGGTCTCACTCTGCTGGTATAGGTCTCACTCTGCTGGTATAGGTCTCACTCTTCTGGTATAGGTCTCACTCTGCTGGTATAGGTCTCACTCTGCTGGTATAGGTCTCACACTCTGCTGGTATAGGTCTCACTCTGCTGGTATAGGTCTCACACTGCTGGTATAGGTCTCACTCTGCTGGTATAGGTCTCACTCTGCTGGTATAGGTCTCACTCTGCTGGTATTGATGGATGGTATAGGTCTCACTCTGCTGGTATTGATGGATGGTATAGGTCTCACTCTGCTGGTATAGGTCTCACTCTGCTGGTATAGGTCTCACACTGCTGGTATAGGTCTCACACTGATGGTATAGGTCTCACACTGCTGGTATAGGTCTCACACTGCTGGTATAGGTCTCACACTGCTGGTATAGGTCTCACACTGCTGGTATAGGTCTCACACTCTGCTGGTATAGGTCTCACTCTCTGCTGGTATAGGTCTCACTCTGCTGGTATAGGTCTCACTCTGCTGGTATTGGTCTCACTCTGTTGGTATAGGTCTCACAATCTGCTGGTATAGGTCTCACTCTCTGCTGGTATTGATGGATGGTACAGGTCTCACTCTGCTGGTATAGGTCTCACACTCTGCTGGTATAGGTCTCACACTCTGCTGGTATAGGTCTCACACTCTGCTGGTATAGGTCTCACTCTGCTGGTATAGGTCTCACACTCTGCTGGTATTGATAGATGGTATAGGTCTCACTCTGCTGGTATTGATAGAGGGTATAGGTCTCACTCTGCTGGTATTGATAGATGGTATAGGTCTCACTCTGCTGGTATAGGTCTCACTCTGCTGGTATTGATGGATGGTATAGGTCTCAATCTCTGCTGGTATTGATGAATGGTATAGGTCTCACTCTGCTGGTATTGATGAATGGTATAGGTCTCACTCTGCTGGTATTGATGAATGGTATAGGTCTCACTCTGCTGGTATAGGTCTCACACTCTGCTGGTATAGGTCTCACACTCTGCTGGTATTGATGGATGGTATAGGTCTCACACTGCTGGTATTGATGAATGGTATAGGTCTCACTCTGCTGGTATTGATGAATGGTATAGGTCTCACTCTGCTGGTATAGGTCTCACACTCTGCTGGTATAGGTCTCACACTGCTGGTATTGATGGATGGTATAGGTCTCACACTCTGCTGGTATTGATGGATGGTATAGGTCTCACACTCTGCTGGTATAGGTCTCACACTCTGCTGGTATTGATGGATGGTATAGGTCTCACTCTGCTGGTATTGATGGATGGTATAGGTCTCACTCTGCTGGTATTGATGGATGGTATAGGTCTCACTCTGATGGTATTGATGGATGGTATAGGTCTCACTCTGCTGGTATTGATGGATGGTATAGGTCTCACTCTGCTGGTATAGGTCTCACTCTGCTGGTATAGGTCTCACACTCTGCTGGTACAGGTCTCACACTCTGCTGGTACAGGTCACACTCTGCTGGTATAGGTCTCACACTCTGCTGGTACAGGTCACACTCTGCTGGTATAGGTCTCACACTCTGCTGGTATAGGTCTCACTCTGCTGGTATAGGTCTCACTCTGCTGGTATAGGTCTCACTCTGCTGGTATAGGTCTCACTCTGCTGGTATAGGTCTCACTCTGCTGGTATAGGTCTCACACTCTGCTGGTATAGGTCTCACACTGCTGGTATAGGTCTCACTCTGCTGGTATAGGTCTCACTCTGCTGGTATAGGTCTCACTCTGCTGGTATTGATGGATGGTATAGGTCTCACTCTGCTGGTATTGATGGATGGTATAGGTCTCACTCTGCTGGTATAGGTCTCACTCTGCTGGTATAGGTCTCACTCTGCTGGTATAGGTCTCACACTGCTGGTATAGGTCTCACACTGATGGTATAGGTCTCACACTGCTGGTATAGGTCTCACACTGCTGGTATAGGTCTCACACTGCTGGTATAGGTCTCACACTGCTGGCATAGGTCTCACACTGCTGGTATAGGTCTCACACTCTGCTGGTATAGGTCTCACTCTGCTGGTATAGGTCTCACTCTGCTGGTATAGGTCTCACTCTGCTGGTATTGGTCTCACTCTGCTGGTATAGGTCTCACACTCTGCTGGTATAGGTCTCACTCTCTGCTGGTATTGATGGATGGTACAGGTCTCACTCTGCTGGTATAGGTCTCACACTCTGCTGGTATAGGTCTCACACTCTGCTGGTATAGGTCTCACACTCTGCTGGTATAGGTCTCACACTCTGCTGGTATTGATAGATGGTATAGGTCTCACTCTGCTGGTATTGATAGAGGGTATAGGTCTCACTCTGCTGGTATTGATAGATGGTATAGGTCTCACTCTGCTGGTATAGGTCTCACTCTGCTGGTATTGATGGATGGTATAGGTCTCAATCTCTGCTGGTATTGATGAATGGTATAGGTCTCACTCTGCTGGTATTGATGAATGGTATAGGTCTCAATCTGCTGGTATTGATGAATGGTATAGGTCTCACTCTGCTGGTATATTTCTCACACTCTGCTGGTATAGGTCTCACACTCTGCTGGTATTGATGGATGGTATAGGTCTCACACTCTGCTGGTATTGATGGATGGTATAGGTCTCACTCTGCTGGTATTGATGAATGGTATAGGTCTCACTCTGCTGGTATTGATGGATGGTATAAGTCTCACTCTGCTGGTATTGATGGATGGTATAGGTCTCACTCTGCTGGTATTGATGGATGGTATAGGTCTCACTCTGATGGTATTGATGGATGGTATAGGTCTCACTCTGCTGGTATTGATGGATGGTATAGGTCTCACTCTGCTGGTATTGATGAATGGTATAGGTCTCACTCTGCTGGTATTGATGGATGGTATAAGTCTCACTCTGCTGGTATTGATGGATGGTATAGGTCTCACTCTGCTGGTATTGATGGATGGTATAGGTCTCACTCTGCTGGTATTGATGGATGGTATAGGTCTCACTCTGCTGGTATTGATGGATGGTATAGGTCTCACTCTGCTGGTATTGATGGCTGGTATAGGTCTCACACTCTGCTGGTATTGATGGATGGTATAGGTCTCACACTCTGCTGGTATTGATGAATGGTATAGGTCTCACTCTGCTGGTATTGATGAATGGTATAGGTCTCACTCTGCTGGTATTGATGAATGGTATAGGTCTCACTCTGCTGGTATAGGTCTCACACTCTGCTGGTATAGGTCTCACACTCTGCCCGTATTGATGGATGGTATAGGTCTCACACTCTGCTGGTATTGATGGATGGTATAGGTCTCACTCTGCTGGTATTGATGGATGGTATAGGTCTCACTCTGCTGGTATTGATGGATGGTATAGGTCTCACTCTGCTGGTATTGATGAATGGTATAGGTCTCACTCTGCTGGTATTGATGGATGGTATAGGTCTCACTCTGCTGGTATTGATGGATGGTATAGGTCTCACTCTGCTGGTATTGATGGATGGTATAGGTCTCACTCTGATGGTATTGATGGATGGTATAGGTCTCACTCTGCTGGTATTGATGGATGGTATAGGTCTCACTCTGCTGGTATTGATGGATGGTATAGGTCTCACTCTGCTGGTATTGATGGCTGGTATAGGTCTCACACTCTGCTGGTATTGATGGATGGTATAGGTCTCACACTCTGCTGGTATTGATGAATGGTATAGGTCTCACTCTGCTGGTATTGATGAATGGTATAGGTCTCACTCTGCTGGTATTGATGAATGGTATAGGTCTCACTCTGCTGGTATAGGTCTCACACTCTGCTGGTATAGGTCTCACACTCTGCCCGTATTGATGGATGGTATAGGTCTCACACTCTGCTGGTATTGATGGATCGTATAGGTCTCACTCTGCTGGTATTGATGGATGGTATAGGTCTCACTCTGCTGGTATTGATGAATGGTATAGGTCTCACTCTGCTGGTATTGATGGATGGTATAGGTCTCACTCTGCTGGTATTGATAATGGTATAGGTCTCACTCTGCTGGTATTGATGGATGGTATAGGTCTCACTCTGCTGGTATTGATGGATGGTATAGGTCTCACTCTGCTGGTATTGATGGCTGGTATAGGTCTCACTCTGCTGGTATTGATGGATGGTATAGGTCTCACACTCTGCTGGTATTGATGGATGGTATAGGTCTCACTCTGCTGGTATTGATGGATGGTACAGGTCTCACTCTGCTGGTATTGATGGATGGTATAGGTCTCACACTCTGCTGGTATTGATGGATGGTATAGGTCTCACACTCTGCTGGTATTGATGGATGGTATAGGTCTCACTCTGCTGGTATTGATGGATGGTATAGGTCTCACACTGCTGGTATTGATGGATGGTATAGGTCTCACTCTGCTGGTATTGATGGATGGTATAGGTCTCACACTCTGCTGGTATTGATGGATGGTATAGGTCTCACACTCTGCTGGTATTGATGGCTGGTATAGGTCTCACTCTGCTGGTATTGATGGATGGTATAGGTCTCACTCTGCTGGTAATGATGGATGGTATAGGTCTCACTCTGCTGGTATTGATGGATGGTATAGGTCTCACACTCTGCTGGTATTGATGGCTGGTATAGGTCACACTCTGCTGGTATTGATGGCTGGTATAGGTCTCACACTGCTGGTACAGGTCTCACTCTGCTGGTATTGATGGCTGGTATAGGTCTTACTCTGCTGGTATTGATGGATGGTATAGGTCTCACACTGCTGGTATTGATGGCTGGTATAGGTCTCACTCTGCTGGTATTGATGGATGGTATAGGTCTCACTCTGCTGGTATTGATGGCTGGTATAGGTCTCACTCTGCTGGTATTGATGGCTGGTATAGGTCTCACACTCTGCTGGTATTGATGGCTGGTATAGGTCTCACACTCTGCTGGTATTGATGGATGGTATAGGTCTCACTCTGCTGGTATTGATGGCTGGTATAGGTCTCACTCTGCTGGTATTGATGGCTGGTATAGGTCTCACACTCTGCTGGTATTGATGGCTGGTATAGGTCTCACTCTGCTGGTATTGATGGCTGGTATAGGTCTCACTCTGCTGGTATAGGTCTCACTCTGCTGGTATTGATGGATGGTATAGGTCTCACTCTGCTGGTATTGATGGCTGGTATAGGTCTCACTCTGCTGGTATTGATGGCTGGTATAGGTCTCACTCTGCTGGTATTTATGGATGGTGTAGGTCTCACTCTGTTGGTATTGATGGCTGGTATAGGTCTCACACTCTGCTGATATTGATGGGTGGTTTAGGTCTCACTCTGCTGGTATTGATGGATGGTATAGGTCTCACACTCTGCTGGTATTAATGGATGGTATAGGTCTCACTCTGCTGGTATTGACGGCTGGTATAGGTCTCACTCTGCTGGTATTGATGGATGGTATAGGTCTCACACTGCTGGTATTGATGGATGGTATAGGTCTCACCCTGCTGGTATTGATGGCTGGTATAGGTCTTACTCTGCTGGTATTGATGGATGGTATAGGTCTCACACTGCTGGTATTGATGGCTGGTATAGGTCTCACTCTGCTGGTATTGATGGATGGTATAGGTCTCACTCTGCTGGTATTGATGGCTGGTATAGGTCTCACTCTGCTGGTATTGATGGCTGGTATAGGTCTCACACTCTGCTGGTATTGATGGATGGTATAGGTCTCACACTGCTGGTATTGATCTCACTCTGCTGGTATTGATGGATGGTATAGGTCTCACACTGCTGGTATTGATGGCTGGTATAGGTCTCACACTGCTGGTATTGATCTCACTCTGCTGGTATTGATGGATGGTATAGGTCTCACACTGCTGGTATTGATGGCTGGTATAGGTCTCACACTCGGCTGGCATTGATGGATTATATTGGTCTCACTCTGCTGGTATTGAATGATGGTATAGGTCTCACACTCTGCTGGTATAGGTCGCACACCCTGCTGGTATTGATGTCTGAGTATGTACTGAAGTCAGAGTTCTGGACTGTCTTCTTCTTCTTTGGTGTCCTCGGTCCCTGACGGATATCCAACGAGGCGTAAAACAGGTCTCCTTCCTCCTGAGAGAGAGAGAGAGAGAGAGAGAGAGAGAGAGAGAGAGAGAGAGTGAGAGAGGCAGATGGAGAGAGACAGAGAGAGAGAGAGAGAGAGAGAGAGAGTTGATTTTATAAATAGTATATTCCTGTAATTGTTATATCATTATACAATATGATTATATCATATATTATATTATGTTTTGTTGCTTATTCCGTTTATTTTTAAAGAGTTTCCTCACCACTGATTTGAATAGAGCCCCACAGCGGAGGTGTTATAATACCCATAAAACCTAGCGGGGGTTCCAATCCTTTTCCCACTATTCATTTTTCCCAAAGGTCATTTTAGAAACACTTAAGACAGGGCTGTGTTTTATGTAAAATTGCATGACGTTTTGACAACAGTGTAAATCTCTCTAAGACAAGGGGACTTTTGTCAATACATTTGCCAGTATTTAACCCCCCCCCCCTTAAAAAATAAATGAAATGCTAATATGCTGTTAATGTGGCTATCGTAAAGAACTACGGCGGCAGGGTAGCCTAGTGGTTAGAGTGTAGAGGTGGCAGCGTAGCCTAGTGGTTAGAGTGTAGAGGTGGCAGCGTAGCCTAGTGGTTAGAGTGTAGAGGTGGCAGGTAGTCTAGTGGTTAGAGTGTAGAGGCGGCAGGGTAGCCTAGTGGTTAGAGTGTAGAGGCGGCAGGGTAGCCTAGTGGTTAGAGTGTAGAGGCGGCAGGGTAGCCTAGTGGTTAGAGTGTAGAGGTGGCAGCGTAGCCTAGTGGTTAGAGTGTAGAGGAGGCAGGGTAGCCTAGTGGTTAGAGTGTAGAGGTGGCAGCGTAGCCTAGTGGTTAGAGTGTAGAGGAGGCAGGTAGTCTAGTGGTTAGAGTGTAGAGGCGGCAGGGTAGCCTAGTGGTTAGAGTGTAGAGGCGGCAGGGTAGCCTAGTGGTTAGAGTGTAGAGGCGGCAGGGTAGCCTAGTGGTTAGAGCGTTGGACTAGTAACCAGAAGGTTGCAAGTTCAAACCCCTGAGCTGACAAGGTACAAATCTGCCCCTGAACAGGCAGTTAACCCACTGTTTATTGAAATTAAGAATTTGTTCTGAACTGACTTGCCTAGTTAAATAAAAGGTAAAACTACAAATGCCATGATGATCTGGGAGAGACTGCTGAATTGAGGCAAGGTAAGAATGTCTGGATTAACTATCTACCAGCTGTGTTGAGTAATGAATAAATCAAGCTACATTTCTTTCAATGGACAATTCTGTTTTGTGCACATTTTAAATTGACGCAAAGTTGTCAGCTAGAGATGACGTGCAGGAGAATGCTGATGGCCGCTTGTTATAGAACTACAACACCCATTTTGACTGTTCATATACAGTACCTTCTCTCTGCTCTCACTTCCCCTGGTGGTCGTCCTGTTCAGAGGATCCTGAGTCTCAGTTGGAGCTGTGGAGTAGAGTTTGGCATTATTCCAGATAACTACTGAAGGACACAAACTAACTTTTCTTGCCTTATTTAAATAAAAAAAACGCAATGATTAAATCTTATCACTGATGGTAGCGTTATAGTTTCGGACGTTTACCAGAAATATTTTTTTGCTAATTTTCACACTGCAATAACTGGCTGTGGCGCAAAAGGGTTTTGATGAATAAACATGTTGTGGGTGTGTCCAGGCCCCTCACTGACCAATCAAAAAACTGCTCCATGAATACATAATGTGGTTTCTTCAAATTGTGTATTTACAACCTTTTATGTTTTCAGTTGGCATCAACTCTTACTCCTTTACAGCGTAGTTCATTAAATAGCCTGTTCCATATTTTTTATTTATTTTATTTAACCTTTATTTAACTAGGCAAGTCTGTTAAAGAACATATTCTTATTTACAATGACAGCCTACACCAGGCCAAAACCCTGGAAGACGCTGGGCCAATTGTGCGCCGCCCTATGGGACTCCAAATCACAGCCAGATGGGATACAGCCTGGATTCCAACTACAGGGACGGTAGTGACGCCTCTTGCACTGAAATGCAGTGCCTTCAGACGGCTGCGCCACTCGGGAGCCCAAATGTGTTCAACATGGTTCTAAACTTTCATCACTTTCAATATGGAAATACGCTATTAAACATCGACTATAGCATCCACACTGATATAGAGGGCTAGGCCTACTGATATAATGCAGTCTGGACATAACACACTGATATAGAGGGCTAGGCCTACTGATATAATGCAGTCTGGACATAACACACTGATATAGAGGGCTAGGCCTACTGATATAATGCAGTCTGGACATAACACACTGATATAGAGGGCTAGGCCTACTGATATAATGCAGTCTGGACATAACACACTGATATAGAGGGCTAGGCCTACTGATATAATGCAGTCTGGACATAACACTGTGTTAACACACGTAGGTCTAAATGTCTTTACGCGTAACATTCATGACGCAGATTCTCTCCACCAAAAAAGTCTGCCGTGTAAATGGCATTAGGCTATTAGGAAGACTGAATAGTTTGGAGGAGCGAGCGCGTCTTCGGTTATCGGACGAGGGGCGCTCTTTTAAAACCGGGATGGATAGTCTACTCCAACAAGTGGAAGACTGAATAGTTTGGAGGAGCGAGCGCGTCTTCGGTTATCGGACGAGGGGCGCTCTTTTAAAACCGGGATGGATAGTCTACTCCAACAAGTGGAAGACTGAATAGTTTGGAGGAGCGAGCGCGTCTTCGGTTATCGGACGAGGGGCGCTCTTTTAAAACCGGGATGGATAGTCTACTCCAACAAGTGGAAGACTGAATAGTTTGGAGGAGCGAGCGCGTCTTCGGTTATCGGACGAGGGGCGCTCTTTTAAAACCGGGATGGATAGTCTACTCCAACAAGTGGAAGACTGAATAGTTTGGAGGAGCGAGCGCGTCTTCGGTTATCGGACGAGGGGCGCTCTTTTAAAACCGGGATGGATAGTCTACTCCAACAAGTGGAAGACTGAATAGTTTGGAGGAGCGAGCGCGTCTTCGGTTATCGGACGAGGGGCGCTCTTTTAAAACCGGGATGGATAGTCTACTCCAACAAGTGGAAAAAAGCAGGTGAATTGTGACGGCAAAATATATCAAATGGCACCCTATTCCTTATGGGCCCTGGTCAAATGTAGTGCACCCTATTCCCTATGGGCCCTGGTCAAATGTAGTGCACCCTATTCCCTATGGGCCCTGGTCAAATGTAGTGCACCCTATTCCCTATGGGCCCTGGTCAAATGTAGTGCACCCTATTCCCTATGGGCCCTGGTCAAATGTAGTGCACCCTATTCCTTATGGGCCCTGGTCAAATGTAGTGCACCCTATTCCCTATGGGCCCTGGTCAAATGTAGTGCACCCTATTCCCTATGGGCCCTGGTCAAATGTAGTGCACCCTATTCCCTATGGGCCCTGGTCAAATGTAGTGCACCCTATTCCCTATGGGCCCTGGTCAAATGTAGTGCACCCTATTCCCTATGAGCCCTGGTCAAATGTAGTGCACCCTATTCCCTATGGGCCCTGGTCAAATGTAGTGCACCCTATTCCCTATGGGCCCTGGTCAAATGTAGTGCACCCTATTCCCTATGGGCCCTGGTCAAATGTAGTGCACCCTATTCCCTATGGGCCCTGGTCAAATGTAGTGCACCCTATTCCCTATGGGCCCTGGTCAAATGTAGTGCACCCTATTCCCTATGATCCCTGGTCAAATGTAGTGCACCCTATTCCCTATGGGCCCTGGTCAAATGTAGTGCACCCTATTCCCTATGGGCCCTGGTCAAATGTAGTGCACCCTATTCCCTATGGGCCCTGGTCAAATGTAGTGCACCCTATTCCCTATGGGCCCTGGTCAAATGTAGTGCACCCTATTCCCTATGGGCCCTGGTCAAATGTAGTGCACCCTATTCCCTATGGGCCCTGGTCAAATGTAGTGCATCCTATTCCCTATGGGCCCTGGTCAAATGTAGTGCACCCTATTCCCTATGGGCCCTGGTCAAATGTAGTGCACCCTATTCCCTATGGGCCCTGGTTAAATGTAGTGCATCCTATTCCCTATGGGCCCTGGTCAAATGTAGTGCACCCTATTCCCTATGGGCCCTGGTCAAATGTAGTGCACCCTATTCCCTATGGGCCCTGGTCAAATGTAGTGCACCCTATTCCCTATGGGCCCTGGTCAAATGTAGTGCACCCTATTCCCTATGGGCCCTGGTCAAATGTAGTGCACCCTATTCCCTATGGGCCCTGGTCAAATGTAGTGCACCCTATTCCCTATGGGCCCTGGTCAAATGTAGTGCACCCTATTCCCTATGGGCCCTGGTCAAATGTAGTGCACCCTATTCCCTATGGGCCCTGGTCAAATGTAGTGCACCCTATTCCCTATGGGCCCTGGTCAAATGTAGTGCATCCTATTCCCTATGGGCCCTGGTCAAATGTAGTGCACCCTATTCCCTATGGGCCCTGGTCAAATGTAGTGCACCCTATTCCCTATGGGCCCTGGTCAAATGTAGTGCACCCTATTCCCTATGGGCCCTAGTCAAATGTAGTGCACCCTATTCCCTATGGGCCCTGGTCAAATGTAGTGCACCCTATTCCCTATGGGCCCTGGTCAAAGGTAGTGCACCCTATTCCCTATGGGCCCTGGTCAAAGGTAGTGCACCCTATTCCCTATGGGCCCTGGTCAAATGTAGTGCACCCTATTCCCTATGGGCCCTGGTCAAATGTAGTGCACTAAATAGGGAATAGGGTGCCAAAGCATCTCAGTAAAGCCGTTTAAAATCCCTTTCTTCAAAGGCTACTTTTGGCTAATGGCCATTATTAAAAGAGCCACGTACGCGACGTTGCTAAACCCCCTTTTGATTAAGGGGACGGTAAGCTTGTTGTTTTAATCAAATGCAACTAATTGGGGGGGGGGGGACTATTTTTTGTTTGTTTTAAAGTTTCTAAATATGAGATTCACTGAAACTAAAGACACATCGCATCTTCCATCTTTCACTGAGCCTCTCGGAGGACAACTCCACGTCTTCAATCAGTTCAATGGGATTACAGGACTCAGTTCTCAGAGCGGAACAGCTGTCAGGCATATTCAAGGTTGAATTAAAATCCATCACATCAACAAACTGAACGAGTGAATGAGATCATGCTATAAAAAGAGTGAAAGAGCACATACTGCTAATAATAATGAAGTTAGTTTACCTGTTGTTCTGCAGAAGAAGTAGACACAGGTGGAGGAGAGGAGAGAGGAGAGGAGAGCAGACACAGGACACAGACTGAACAGCAACATCCAACACAGCCCACAGTCTACATCAGGGGAAGAGGGCTCAGTAGGACGGGTTTCTGGACATAAACACAAGCATAAATTAAGAAACTTATCTCTCATTTAGATCCTTTTTTTCTGGCATCACAACTTCTGTAAATATATATTTTTTGGGGCATTATGTCCTTACCTAATGAAAGTCTGGTCATGACACTTCCATTGTCAGATATGAGTATTTCTATTGTATCGCTAACCCCTTCAAAGTTCAGCAACTTCTTCTTCAAACTCCCACAGTAGTAGAGTCCCAGCTCAGATGCAGTGATGTTCTCAATCAGTAGATCATAGAACTGCTGAGAACGCCACAGGAAATAGAAGAACGGGTTTGTTCATTATATCCTGGTTTGAAACACTGAAATGACCCCCGTTCACAACGGAGCTATTCTGTGCCAATGTGTTTTATCATGGTGTTTGACGTCACAGTGAAGAACAACGTTGTCTCCTGGTCTGACTCTCAGCTCCACCTCTGCTGCAGAGATCCCATCCTGACTGGAGGAAACAGCACCTACAGGTAGCAGAGGAACAGTGTTAGGATGAACTGACTGGAGGAAACAGCACCTACAGGTAGCAGAGGAACAGTGTTAGGATGAACTGACTGGAGGAAACAGCACCTACAGGTAGCAGAGGAACAGTGTTAGGATGAACTGACTGGAGGAAACAGCACCTACAGGTAGCAGAGGAACAGTGTTAGGATGAACTGACTGGAGGAAACAGCACCTACAGGTAGCAGAGGAACAGTGTTAGGATGAACTGACTGGAGGAAACAGCACCTACAGGTAGCAGAGGAACAGTGTTAGGATGAACTGACTGGAGGAAACAGCACCTACAGGTAGCAGAGGAACAGTGTTAGGATGAACTGACTGGAGGAAACAGCACCTACAGGTAGCAGAGGAACAGTGTTAGGATGAACTGACTGGAGGAAACAGCACCTACAGGTAGCAGAGGACAAAAGGGAGCAATGGCAGCAACAGAGAGCTTTGGCAACTACAGAGAGCTATGGCAACAACAAAGAGCTATGGCAACAACAGAGAGCTATGGCAACAACAGAGAGCTATGGCAACTACAGAGAGCTATGGCAACAACAAAAAGCTATGGCAACAACAGAGAGCTATGGCAACAACAGAGAGCTATGGCAACAACAGAGAGCTTTGGCAACTACAGAGAGCTATGGCAACAACAGAGAGCTATGGCAACAACAGAGAGCTATGGCAACAACAGAGCGCTATGGCAATAACAGAGAGCTATGGCAACAACAGAGCTATGGCAACAACAGAGCTATGGCAACAAAAGAGAGCTATGGCAACAACAGAGAGCTATGGCAACAACAGAGAGCTATGGCAACAACAGAGCTATGGAAACAACATAGAGCTGTGGCAACAACAGAGAGATATGGTAACAACAGAGAGCTATGGCAACAACAGAGCTATGGCAACAACAGAGCTATGGCAACAACAGAGATGTGGCAACAACAGAGCTATGGCAACAACAGAGAGCTGTGGTAACAACAGAGAGCTATGGCAACAACAGAGCTATGGAAACAACATAGAGCTGTGGCAACAACAGAGAGATATGGTAACAACAGAGAGCTGTAGCAACAACAAAGAGCTGTAGCAACAACAGAGAGCTGTAGCAACAACAGAGAGCTGTAGCAACAACAGAGAGCTATGGCAACAACAGAGAGCTGTGGCAACAACAGAGAGCTGTAGCAACAACAGAGAGCTGTAGCAACAACAGAGAGCTATAGCAACAACAGATAGCTGTAGCAACAACAGAGAGCTGTAACAACAACAGAGAGCTGTAGCAACAACAGAGAGCTGTAGCAACAACAGAGAGCTGTAGCAACAACAGAGAGCTAGAGAGCTATGGCAACAACAGAGAGCTGTAGCAACAACAGAGAGCTGTAGCAACAACAGAGAGCTGTAGCAACAACAGAGAGCTGTAACAACAACAGAGAGCTGTAGCAACAACAGAGAGCTGTAGCAACAACAGAGAGCTGTAGCAACAACAGAGAGCTGTAGCAACAACAGAGAGCTGTAGCAACAACAGAGAGCTGTAACAACAACAGAGAGCTGTAGCAACAACAGAGAGCTGTAACAACAACAGAGAGCTGTAACAACAACAGAGAGCTGTAGCAACAACAGAGAGCTGTAGCAACAACAGAGAGCTGTAGCAACAACAGAGAGCTGTAGCAACAACAGAGAGCTGTAACAACAACAGAGAGCTGTAGCATGCCATCATCCTCCATAGACAAAGATAGGATGCAAAGTAACAGCACGTACACACTATACTCTTCGTAAAAAAGGTGCTATCTAGAACCTCAAAGGGTTCTTTAACTGTCCCCATACCCTTTCAAATAAACCTTTTTGGTTCTAGGTAGATACCTTTGGGGTTCAAGATTGAGCCACTTCCACAGAGGAAATGGAACCAAAAAGGGTTCTCCTATGGGGACAACCGGAGAACAATTTGGACCCCTTCTTTGTAAGAGTTTAGGTTAACAAATGTAGACAAGTATAAAACCACATCAGACGATGATCTATCGTGCAGCTATGAGGCCCAGTAAAACTCATTCTAAAGGTTACTTACACAAGAGAGTGATGAGAGAAACACACAGCCTGTCCATCTGGGGGTCTGATGGTGTGATGGTGACTGTCAGAGAGTAGCTGGGTCTTTGCTGTGTATTTCCGTGATGATGACTTGATACACTTTACCATGAAAGGACATACGAGCAGCGATTGGTTCGATCGAATGGAAAGTTTTCAGCTCGAGGTACAATTTTGTGTGACATGAAGGGGAGGGTTTAGCATCGAACACGTTTCACACCAACATGATGTCACTGGAAAATATTGAGCTTCTTTGAGATAGCAACACCTAACTAATTTTGATGTCACTTTGATCCTTGAAAGAGAAGACTTGAGACAGAGGCCTATCATGAGACAGAGGCCTATCATGAGACAGAGGCCTATCTTGAGACAGAGACCTGTCTTGTTGCATTATGGTTATGAAAATTGTCCGACTTCCGACTGCATGGATGCTGTATGAACTGGACTAAAACCATGAGGTCAAAGGTCATGGAGATGTTGATGAAGTCGCCGCAGTTGCTTCTCACCAACTGGACCATGTCACCATCACCTGCATTGTGGGAGGGACTATTTATCAACCAATCATTGGGCTGTTTTTGTTTGACCTATTGGAACGCGGTGACAGACGTGACTGAAACAGGAACCTCCTTGTCGTGATTCTCAAGCTACAGGGGATATAAATGAAAGTGATATTTAAGACCTCTCTGTAACCAATTAATTATACACACGTTATGTTTTCAGTTTGGAGTGAGTGATATGGGGCTATAATAAAGTGAGTGATATGGGGATATAGTATAGTGAGTGATATGGGGCTATAGTAGAGTGAGTGATATGGGGATATAGTATAGTGAGTGATATGGGGATATAGTATAGTGAGTTATATGGGGCTATAGTAGAGTGAGTGATATGGGGATATAGTATAGTGAGTGATATGGGGCTATAATAAAGTGAGTGATATGGGGCTATAGTAGAGTGAGTGATAAGGGGCTATAGTATAGTGAGTGATATGGGGCTATAGTATAGTGAGTGATATGGGGATATAGTATAGTGAGTGATATGGGGCTGAAGTTGAGTGAGTGATATGGGGCTATAGTATAGTGAGTGATAAGGGGCTATAGTAAAGTGAGTGATATGGGGCTATAGTATAGTGAGTGATATGGGGATATAGTATAGTGAGTGATATGGGGCTATTGTATAGTGAGTGATATGGGGCTATAATAAAGTGAGTGATATGGGGATATAGTATAGTGAGTGATATGGGGCTATAATAAAGTGAGTGATATGGGGCTATAATAAAGTGAGTGATATGGGGCTATAGTATAGTGAGTGATATGGGGCTATAATAAAGTGAGTGATATGGGGATATAGTATAGTGAGTGATATGGGGCTATAGTATAGTGAGTGATATGGGGATATAGTATAGTGAGTGATATGGAGCTATAATAAAGTGAGTGATATGGGGATGTAGTATAGTCAGTGATATGGGGCTATAGTATAGTCAGTGATATGGGGATATAGTATAGTCAGTGATATGGGGCTATAGTATAGTCAGTGATATGGGGCTATAGTATAGTGAGTGATATGGGGATATAGTATAGTGAGTGATATGGGGCTATAATAAAGTGAGTGATATGGGGATATAGTATAGTGAGTGATATGGGGCTATAGTAGAGTGAGTGATAAGGGGCTATAGTATAGTCAGTGATATGGGGCTATAGTATAGTGAGTGATATGGGGCTATAGTATAGTGAGTGATATGGGGCTATAGTATAGTGAGTGATATGGGGCTATAATAAAGTCAGTGATATGGGGCTATAGTATAGTGAGTGATATGGGGCTATAATAAAGTGAGCGATATGGGGCTGTAGTAGCCAGAAACTACAACCAGAAACTACAATAACCATGATGCTCTATAGAGGATGTGTTGACACTGTCATGTTGAAACAGCAGAAACTACAACCAGAAACTACAATAACCATGATGCTCTATAGAGGATGTGTTGACACTGTCATGTTGAAACAGCCAGAAACTACAACCAGAAACTACAATAACCATGATGCTCTATAGAGGATGTGTTGACACTGTCATGTTGATCTGAGTCTTGCTGTTGTAAAACCACTACAGTGTCCATCTTTCTACTGTGGCAGATGAACCTCCCTCGACTTCTCTCACCCACTTTCATCTCCAGTTTGCAGCCAGACTTGAAGGTAGCCAGAAACTACAACCAGAAACTACAATGATCATGATGCTCTGGAGTGGATGAGACAGTACATCCAAGCCAGATGTATTTTAACAGCTAAACCAAATGTAGTTCTTTGTCTTTGTGGATGTATTTCTGTATCTAACAATCTCTTTTTATTCAGGATTAGTAGGACAACAAATAAGACATAAAGAGAGTGAGAAATTCACTCAGTGTGAAAGTTCAGCAACACCATGGCAACGGCAACAGGAAGTCAGTGTGGGTTTCCTGTGTACTGTGTGAGGGTGTGCATATGATGATTGCATATGCATGCCGAGTCCTTTTTGTGTAGCTGTGGTTTACTCAGCTAGAGCTGCTGCTCTGTAGGGAGGGGTTAAGGGGGGCCTGGGTTTCAGGTCTGAGGGGTTAAGGTGGGGCTGGGTTTCAGGTCTGAGGGGTTAAGGTGGGGCTGGGTTTCAGGTCTGAGGGGTTAAGGGGGGGCTGGGTTTCAGGTCTGAGGGGTTAAGAGGGGGCTGGGTTTCAGGTCGGAGGGGTTAAGGGGGGGCTGGGTTTCAGGTCGGAGGGGTTAAGGGGGGGCTGGGTTTCAGGTCTGAGGAGCAGAGGGTCTGTCAGTAACAGTATCAAAGTAGCTGGGTCTGTCAGTATCAGAGTAGCTGGGTCTGTCAGTAACAGTATCAGAGTAGCTGGGTCTGTCAGTAACAGAGTAGCTGGGTCTGTCAGTAACAGTATCAGAGTAGCTGGGTCTGTCAATAACAGTATCAGAGTAGCTGGGTCTGTCAGTAACAGTATCAGAGTAGCTGGGTCTGTCAGTAACAGTATCAGAGTAGCTGGGTCTGTAAGTAACAGTTTTAGAGTAGCTGGGTCTGTCAGTAACAGTATCAGAGTAGCTGGGTCTGTCAGTATCAGTATCAGAGTAGCTGGGTCTGTCAGTATCAGTATCAGAGTAGCTGGGTCTGTCAGTATCAGTATCAGAGTAGCTGGGTCTGTCAGTAACAGTATCAGAGTAGCTGGGTCTGTCAGTAACAGTATCAGAGTAGCTGGGTCTGTCAGTAACAGTATCAGAGTAGCTGGGTCTGTCAGTATCAGTATCAGAGTAGCTGGGTCTGTCAGTAACAGTATCAGAGTAGCTGGGTCTGTCAGTATCAGTATCAGAGTAGCTGGGTCTGTCAGTAACAGTATCAGAGTAGCTGGGTCTGTCAGTATCAGTATCAGAGTAGCTGGGTCTGTCAGTAACAGTATCAGAGTAGCTGGGTCTGTCAGTATCAGTATCAGAGTAGCTGGGTCTGTCAGTAACAGTATCAGAGTAGCTGGGTCTGTCAGTATCAGTATCAGAGTAGCTGGGTCTGTCAGTAACAGTATCAGAGTAGCTGGGTCTGTCAGTATCAGTATCAGAGTAGCTGGGTCTGTCAGTATCAGTATCAGAGTAGCTGGGTCTGTCAGTATCAGTATCAGAGTAGCTGGGTCTGTCAGTAACAGTATCAGAGTAGCTGGGTCTGTCAGTATCAGTATCAGAGTAGCTGGGTCTGTCAGTATCAGTATCAGAGTAGCTGGGTCTGTCAGTATCAGTATCAGAGTAGCTGGGTCTGTCAGTATCAGTATCAGAGTAGCTGGGTCTGTCAGTATCAGTATCAGAGTAGCTGGGTCTGTCAGTAACAGTATCAGAGTAGCTGGGTCTGTCAGTATCAGTATCAGAGTAGCTGGGTCTGTCAGTATCAGTATCAGAGTAGCTGGGTCTGTCAGTAACAGTATCAGAGTAGCTGGGTCTGTCAGTATCAGTATCAGAGTAGCTGGGTCTGTCAGTAACAGTATCAGAGTAGCTGGGTCTCTCTCTCTCTGACTCCTGCTCCAACACTCTCTCTTACTCCACCTACCCCTCTCTCTCTGCCCCCATCTCCCTCTCTGTCTGGTCTCCCCTCTCTCTCTTTCCAGAGACACACACACACACACACACACACACCAGCGTAAGCCACAGTGGCTGACCAAGTGACGTGTGACAGTGATGGAAAACAATTGTGGTTTCTGCAGGTCTGCACCAAACCACCCCCTCCTCCCAGAGGACAGAGAGGCAGAGGTAACACATGGACACACACACCCAAACACTCACACTCACACACACACACACACACACATATACACACACACACACACGCACGCACGCACGCACGCACACACACACACACACACACCCAAACACACACACCCCCCTTATAACCCCTCAGTCCTCCCCTCAAACCTGAAAACCAGGTCCACCTTAACCCCTCAGACCTCCCCTACAGACCTGAAACCCAGGCCCCCCTTAAGCCCTCAGTCCTCCCCTACAGACCTGAAACCCAGGCCCCCCTTAACCCCTCAGTCTGATATTATGATGTTGGCATTACAGTACTCATATAAGAGCTAGTAATTGATTGGCTGAGAAGACACACTCAGTACACAGGAAACCCACACTGACTTCCTGTTGTTGTTGCAATGGTGATGTCATTCAGCCTGAGGAAGAGAGTCTAAACATTGTTATTACAAGTTAATCTGTCACATAAATCTCTCCCCTTCACACATACTGACCAGAGTGTGGATGTTAACCTATGGGCCACTGTTCATTGATAAACACAGAGATCATTCATCTGATTGTTGTAACAAGTACTGTTTAACACTGGGTATATAGCACATACTCCAATGCATCTTGGGTATTGTAGTTAACTATTATCTCCACCATAGTTAAGTGTTTTAAATACAACGATCCATCATGAAAAGTAACATAGATTCAGAATCTCAAGTCATGTTGTGTCCTGTGACCTCGTGGGTCTCCATGACAACAGTGTTGTGTTGTGAACCACAGGACCAGGGACAACAACTGTCTGTTCCTGTTTAAAGAGGGACCAAGATGTCAGTCTCTAAAAGTCACACCCACTAAACTAGATGACATCATAACTAGTTCATATAGACCGGCTCGGGATTTATACTGTTATTCTAATCCAGTAAACTACAGGTTTGATGCATTCTGACTGAAGCTGATTGGCCAACTTTAGGCCTCTGTCTCTTAAGATTTACTTCAAAGGTCAAAATCAATGTGTAATCTGCATAGATAGGATGTTTTGAGTTTGTTTTTTAAAAGATGTTGAATTGATCGCCCTCTGATGCCCATTAGTGTTGCTCTATGTAAACCACCTCAAAGAAGCTGAATGTTTTCCATTGACGTCACGTTAGTGTGAAACCTGTCGACCTCGATGCTAGACCCTCCTCTTCCTGTCACAATATGGGTTTCAGAGAAAAGGACCTCGAGCTGAAAACTTTCCACTCGATCGAACCAATCGCTGCTCGTATGTCCTTTCATGGTAAAGTACATCTAGTCATGAACACGGAAATACGCAGCAAAGACCTTGTTACTCAAAGACCCAGCTACTCTCTGACAGTCACCATCAGACCATCAGACCCCCAGATGGACAGGCTGTGTGTCGCTCTGATTACATTCTTATGTGAGTAACTTTTTTACTGGGCCTCATAGCTGGATGAGAGATGATGTCTAGATGTGGTTTTATGGTTGAACAGATTTGTTATCTTATTATTGTGATGTTGTGATGACTGTGGTAAAGACATGACGTTTATATTTTCACGAGGAGAAGTTTATGATGTCAAAATGACATTCTGTGATTCATCCTAACACTGTTCCTCTGCTACCTGTAGGTGCTGTGTCCTCCAGTCAGTTCATCCTAACACTGTTCCTCTGCTACCTGTAGGTGCTGTTTCCTCCAGTCAGTTCATCCTAACACTGTTCCTCTGCTACCTGTAGGTGCTGTTTCCTCCAGTCAGGATGGGATCTCTGCAGCAGAGGAGGAGCTGAGAGTCAGACCAGGAGACAACATCACTCTCTACTGTGACTGTATCATAACTACTGGAGTTCACATTATCTGGTATAGGAACTGTTCTCACAAGTACCAGCCTCCTCTAGTTATTTCAATTCATGACTTTTACCAAGATCTTCAGGACATTCACAACCCTTTCACTGGATATAATGTGGTATGGAACCCCTCTAACAACTCCTATGATCTACTGATTGAGAACATCACTGAATCTGACCTGGGACTCTACTACTGTGGGACTGTGGAGAAGAAGATAGTGGATGATGGAGGTAAAGGAGGAATTAAATATAAACAGTTGTACCACTATGGAAACATCACCACCAGGATTTCACTTGGTAAGAACAGTTATAATTCTGTCTTTATCTTCTGTCTGTATCTTTGGTGTTATTAATATTGTATTAGTATTGGTGTGTCTGGGTTCATTGAACGAGAGGAGGAGTTGTAAGGAACATCAAAGAAAATGTATCTTATTTTGAATCAATCATCAGAAGCTGAACTGAATAAAACATGGCCTCCAGTTCATCTGTAAACATTCCATCAGCAGTAGATCATCTAATAGTGTAGTTCTGTTTCTGTTTAATGTTGTGTCCAGACGTCGGTCCTCCTGAGTCCTCCTCCTCCTCCCCTCCTCCTGTAGACTGTGGGCTGTGTTGGATGTTGCTGTTCAGTCTGTGTCCTGTGTCTGCTCTCCTCTCCTGTCTCCTCTCCTCCACCTGTGTCTACTTCTTCTGCAGAACAACAGGTAAACTCACTCCCTCAGTCAGGATTCACTTATTCAAACATTCTTGTTTTAAGTCTGGGTAATATTAATCAGTCTAACATATTATTTAAATAATTACCTACGATTTAAACACATTCTCACTTTCTCACTAATTCATATTTTAAGTCTGGGCATTCCTAATCAATCTTAGTTATTTTGCAAATAATTTCAATTTTTTTTTAACCTGCATTTTTTTAAAAACATTTTGACCACAATAAGTTAACATCTACTAACTTTTAACTGATGTGTCCTAGTTTAACCTCAAACTTGGTGTTTTGATGGCGATTTCTCTTCTTCTGCAGCTCCATCTGAGACTCAGGTTCCTCTGAACAGGACGACCACCAGGGGAAGTGACAGCAGAGAGCAGACTACAGTCAGAGTGGGTGTTGTAGTTTTATTTTGGGTGGCCATCTTAATTTGTAGTCCATGTGTTTGGTAACCCAGACATATTGAAAGAGTGTTTTCAGTGGCAGATAGAATCATTAAATACAGAAGGTAAAGAGCAGCACTACATAATATATAATAATAATGTAAAATGATATGTAATTAATATTAACAGATTATCTCTATCGCTCTCTCTGACTACAGTACCTACGCATCCATTAAATCATCCAGCATTATGAGACCGAAACCATCCATCAATACCAGCAGAGTGAGACCCATTACCAGCCATCAATACCAGCAGAGATTGAGACCTATACCATCCATCAATACCAGCAGAGTGAGACCTATACCAGTCATCAATACCAGCAGAGTGAGACCAATACCAGTCATCAATACCAGCAGAGTGTGAGACCTATACCAGTCATCAATACCAGCAGAGTGAGACCTATACCAGTCATCAATACCAGCAGAGTGTGAGACCTATACCAGTCATCAATACCAGCAGAGTGAGACCAATACCAGTCATCAATACCAGCAGAGTGTGAGACCTATACCAGTCATCAATACCAGCAGAGTGAGACCTATACCAGTCATCAATACCAGCAGAGTGTGAGACCTATACCAGTCATCAATACCAGCAGAGTGAGACCAATACCAGTCATCAATACCAGCAGAGTGTGAGACCTATACCAGTCATCAATACCAGCAGTGTGAGACCTATACCAGTCATCAATACCAGCAGAGTGAGACCTATACCAGTCATCAATACCAGCAGAGTGTGAGACCAATACCAGTCATCAATACCAGCAGAGTGTGAGACCAATACCAGCAGAGTGTGACCTATACCATCCATCAATACCAGCAGAGTGAGACCAATACCAGTCATCAATACCAGCAGAGTGAGATCAATACCAGTCATCAATACCAGCAGAGTGTGAGACCAATACCAGCCATCAATACCAGCAGAGTGAGACCTATACCATCCATCAATACCAGCAGTGTGAGACTTATACCAGCCATCAATACCAGCAGAGTGAGACCTATACCAGCCATCAATGCCAGCAGAGTGAGACCGACACCAGCCATCAATACCAGCAGAGTGTGAGACCTATACCAGCCATCAATACCAGCAGAGTGTGAGACCTATACCAGCCATCAATACCAGCAGAGTGTGAGACCTATACCAGCCATCAATACCAGCAGTGAGACCTATACCATCCATCAATACCAGCAGAGTGAGATCTATACCATCCATCAATACCAGCAGTGAGACCTATACCATCCATCAATACCAGCAGTGAGACCTATACCAGCCAACAATACCAGCAGATTGTGAGACCCATACCAGTCATCAATACCAGCAGATTGTGAGACCTATACCAGCCATCAATACCAGCAGATTGTGAGACCTATACCAGTCATCAATACCAGCAGAGTGAGACCAATACCAGTCATCAATACCAGCAGAGTGTGAGACCTATACCAGTCATCAATACCAGCAGAGTGAGACCAATACCAGTCATCAATACCAGCAGAGTGTGAGACCAATACCAGCCATCAATACCAGCAGAGTGAGACCTATACCATCCTTCAATACCAGCAGTGTGAAACTTATACCAGCCATCAATACCAGCAGAGTGAGACCTATACCAGCCATCAATGCCAGCAGAGTGAGACCGACACCAGCCATCAATACCAGCAGAGTGTGAGACCTATACCAGCCATCAATACCAGCAGAGTGTGAGACCTATACCATCCATCAATACCAGCAGAGTGAGACCTATACCAGCCATCAATACCAGCAGAGTGAGACCTATACCATCCATCAATACCAGCAGAGTGAGACCTACACCAGCCGTCAATACCAGAAGAGTGAGACCTATACCATCCATCAATACCAGCAGAGTGAGACCTACACCAGCCATCAATACCAGCAGTGAGACCTGTACCTCAAATAATAACAATTGGACTCTCTTCCTCAGGCTGAATGGCAGCACCATGGCAACAACAACAGGAAGTTTGTGTGGGTTTCCTGTGTACTGATTGTGTCTTCTCAGCCAATCAGTGACCAACTCTTATATGAGTACTGTAACGCCAACATCATAATATCAGATTATCAACATTAGTAGTGGTCAACGTATGTATATGAGTATATATAAATAATGTTGATATGTGGGAGTGTTTGTACATATGATTACATATAATGTATTGTCCTATACAGTGGGGCAAAAAAGTATTTAGTCAGCCACCAATTGTGCAAGTTCACCCACTTAAAAAGATGAGAGAGGCCTGTAATTTTCATCATTGTGATTTACTCAACTAGTGCTTCTGCTCTGTAGCAGAGGGGTTATGGGAGGCCTGGGCTTTAGGTCTTAGGGGAGGTCTGAGGGTTTAAGGTAAGAGAGGTCTTCCAATCTGAGGGGAGCTCTGTTTCTCTGGTTACCTCCAGATCTCTGTTTCTCTGGTTAAGCTCCAGAGCTCTGTTTCTCTGGTTAACCTCCAGATCTCTGTTTCTCTGGTTAACCTCCAGATCTCTGTTTCTCTCGTTACCTCCAGATCTCTGTTTCTCTGGTTAACCTCCAGAGCTCTGTTTCTCTGGTTAACCTCCAGAGCTCTGTTTCTCTGGTTAACTTCCAGAGCTCTGTTTCTCTGGTTACCTCCAGAGCTCTGTTTCTCTGGTTGCCTCCAGAGCTCTGTTTCTCTGGTTAACCTCCAGAGGTCTGTTTCTCTGGTTAACCTCCAGAGCTCTGTTTCTCTGGTTACCTCCAGAGCTCTGTTTCTCTGGTTAACCTCCAGAGCTCTGTTTCTCTGGTTAACTTCCAGAGCTCTGTTTCTCTGGTTACCTCCAGAGCTCTGTTTCTCTGGTTAACTTCCAGAGCTCTGTTTCTCTGGTTACCTCCAGAGCTCTGTTTCTCTGGTTACCTCCAGAGCTTTGTTTCTCTGGTTACCTCCAGAGCTCTGTTTCTCTGGTTTCTCTGTTTTTGCTTCTCTAAGTAAATCTAAGGAAGGAATGGAATTAAGAATGAGAGATCTTTTAACACAAAATGTCAAGTGTTAACTCCTTAGCTTCTTTTATCATGTCATTTTTATTTACCATTTGAAAATGTCTACATTTAATTGGTATGGATTTACTATGTTGGATTTAGCTAGTGTTAATGTCTGATTTATGGTTGGTCAATATACCTGGAATAAATGTATTTTTTGGAATAAAATTATGTTTTTCAGAGATTATAATGTTCTGTTTGCATAATTCACCTGATGACTATGTAACTCTATTGATAATGTGGTTGAAAGCTTTACTGAGCTACTTTTAGTCAACTTTAACAGAAGGCAAGGTGTATGAAACCATGGAAACTGCTCTGATTCTATTCAGCATATGTCTTCCTCTAAAGCCACACCCTTTAGTATCTAAGCCACACACCTCTTAGCATTTAAGCCACACCCTCTTAGCCAATAAACCACACCCTTGTATAGTCTAAGCCAACCCTCTTAGTATATGAGCCTCTCCTACTAACCTATAAACCACACCTACTAAGACTATAAGCCACACCCTCAAACAGAAACCTATCTGAAAGGTTGCTGGAGCCTTTTCAAACAGAATCACCTGACCTTAACATTGAGGAGACTGTAGTTAACATGGAGGAGACTGTAGTTAACATGGAGGAGACTGTAGTTAACATGGAGGAGACTGTAGTTAACATGGAGCAGACTGTAGTTAACATTGAGGAGACTGTAGTTAACATGGAGGAGACTGTAGTTAACATGGAGGAGACTGTAGTTAACATGGAGGAGACTGTAGTTAACATGGAGGAGACTGTAGTTAACATGGAGCAGACTGTAGTTAACATTGAGGAGACTGTAGTTAACATGGAGGAGACTGTAGTTAACATGGAGGAGACTGTAGTTAACATGGAGGAGACTGTAGTTAACATGGAGGAGACTGTAGTTAACATGGAGCAGACTGTAGTTAACATTGAGGAGACTGTAGTTAACATGGAGGAGACTGTAGTTAACATGGAGGAGACTGTAGTTAACATGGAGGAGACTGTAGTTAACATGGAGGAGACTGTAGTTAACATGGAGGAGACTGTAGTTAACATGAAGGAGACTGTAGTTAACATGTAGGAGACTGTAGTTAACATGGAGGAGACTGTAGTTAACATGGAGGAGACTGTAGTTAACATGGAGGAGACTGTAGTTAACATGGAGGAGACTGTAGTTAACATGGAGGAGACTGTAGTTAACATGGAGGAGACTGTAGTTAACATGGAGGAGATTGTAGTTAACATGGAGGAGACTGTAGTTAACATGGAGGAGACTGTAGTTAACATGGAGGAGACTGTAGTTAACATGGAGGAGACTGTAGTTAACATGGAGGAGACTGTAGTTAACATGGAGGAGACTGTAGTTAACATGGAGGAGATTGTAGTTAACATGGAGGAGACTGTAGTTAACATGGAGGAGACTGTAGTTAACATGGAGGAGACTGTAGTTAACATGGAGGAGACTGTAGTTAACATGGAGGAGACTGTAGTTAACATGGAGGAGACTGTAGTTAACATGGAGGAGAATGTAGGGCAGCATTTCAAACAGAATGGACTGACCTTGACATTGAGGAGACTGTAGGGCATTATTTCCCAAACTTGGTCCTGGGGACCCCAAGAAGTGCCTGTGCCACCTACTTAGCCTATAAAATCTTGAATGTTCGAACAGCCATCAAAACCCTTACCAAAATTTAAAATGCAACTTAAATATTTTTTTTGTCATAATATGTCCACAAACTCTTCTGAACTGTTTCCTCTGGGAAGCATGCGGACACCTTTGGCCTCCTACTAAGCCTATAAGCCACACCTACTAACCTATAAACCACACCTACTAACCTATAAGCCACACCCACTAAACTATAAACCACACCTACTAACCTATAAACCACACCCACTAAGCCTATAAACCACACCTACGAAGCCTATAAGCCACACCTACTAACCTATAAACCACACCTACTAACCTATAAGCCACACCTACTAAACTATAAACCACACCTATTAACCTATAAACCACACCCACTAAGCCTATAAACCACACCTACTAACCTATAAACCACACCTACGAAGCCTATAAGCTACACCTACTAACCTATAAACCACACCTACGAAGCCTATAAGCCACACCCCCAAACAGACCTCCCTGAGAGGTTGCTGGAGCCTCGTCAGACTGAATGCCATGACATTGAACTGGAAGAGACCATCGTGTCCTCAACTCTGGTCCTCCAAGCCAGTTCCACTGTGTTTTTTCACTGTTCCCTTCTTCCTAATCAGTGATTGGTTAAAACCTGTGATACCAGCTGGGTGTAATTAATGATCAGGTAGAACAGAGAACCAGCAGGCTAAGAACCTCGTAGGGTCAGAGTTCAATACCCCTGATATAGATAGAGAGAACCAGCAGGCTAAGAACCTCATAGGGTCAGAGTTCAATACCCCTGACATAGTGGGAGAGAATTAAATAATGAAATAAAATCTAATGAAACTGAATCAATATTTATTGAGAATTACTTTTTAAACACATCAATACACATGAATGACAATGATAAAACAACAATGAAACTTCCAAACTGAAACTATATCAAAAGATATTTAAATATATTCCCTGAGCTTAAAAACAACATTTTAAAATAACTATTGTTATTATTATTAAAAGGTAAATTGAAAGAATACAGACGAAAGTAAAAAAGATACGAGTAGAAAAACATAATAACTGATACAATCAAAGCGGTAATACCTTGTCCTCCCTGATCAATAATGATATTGGTTTCACTCTGTTGGTATTGATGACTGGTATAGGTCTCACTCTGCTGGTATTGATGGATGGTATAGGTCTCACTCTGCTGGTATAGGTCTCACTCTGCTGGTATAGGTCTCACTCTGCTGGTATAAGTCTCACTCTGCTGGTATAGGTCTCACTCTGCTGGTATAGGTCTCACTCTGCTGGTATAGGTCTCACTCTGCTGGTATAGGTCTCACTCTGCTGGTATTGATGGCTGGTATTGGTTTCACTCTGATGGCATTGATGGCTGGTATAGGTTTCACTCTGCTGGTATTGATGACTGATATAGGTCTCACTCTGCTGGTATTGATGGCTGGTATAGGTCTCACTCTGCTGGTATTGATGGATGGTATAGATCTCACTCTGCTGGTATTGATGGCTGGTATAGGTCTCACTCTGCTGGTATTGATGGATGGTATAGGTCTCACTCTGCTGGTATAGGTCACACACTGATGGTATAGGTCTCACTCTGCTGTATTTGATGGCTGGTATAGGTCTCACACTCTGCTGGTATTGATGACTGGTATAGGTCTCACACTCTGCTGGTATAGGTCACACACTGATGGTATAGGTCTCACTCTGCTGGTATTGATGGATGGTATAGGTCTCCCTCTGCTGGTATTGATGGCTGGTATAGGTCTCACACTCTGCTGGTATTGATGACTGGTATAGGTCTCACACTCTGCTGGTATAGGTCACACACTGATGGTATAGGTCTCACTCTGCTGGTATTGATGGATGGTATAGGTCTCCCTCTGCTGGTATTGATGGCTGGTATAGGTCTCACACTCTGCTGGTATTGATGACTGGTATAGGTCTCACACTCTGCTGGTATAGGTCACACACTGATGGTATAGGTCTCACTCTGCTGGTATTGATGGATGGTATAGGTCTCACTCTGCTGGTATTGATGGATGGTATAGGTCTCCCTCTGCTGGTATTGATGGATGGTATAGGTCTCACTCTGCTGCTATTGACGGCTGGTATAGGTCTCACACTGCTGGTATTGATGGATGGTATAGGTCTCACTCTGCTGGTATTAATGGCTGGTATAGGTCTCACACTCTGCTGGTATTGATGGATGGTATAGGTCTCACACTGCTGGTATTGATGACTGGTATAGGTCTCACTCTGCTGGTATTGATGGCTGGTATAGGTCTCACACTCTGCTGGCATTGAAGGCTGGTATAGGTCTCACTCTGCTGGTATTGATGGATGGTATAGGTCTATCTCTGCTGGTATTGATGGATGGTATAGGTCTCACTCTGCTGGTATTGATGGCTGGTATAGGTCTCACACTCTGCTGGCATTGAAGGCTGGTATAGGTCTCACTCTGCTGGTATTGATGGATGGTATAGGTCTCACTCTGATGGTATTGATGGATGGTATAGGTCTCACTCTGCTGGTATAGGTCTCACTCTGCTGGTATTGATGACTGGTATAGGTCTCACTTTGCTGGTATTGATGACTGGTATAGGTCTCACTCTGCTGGTATTGATGGATGGTATAGGTCTCACACTCTGCTGGTATTGATGACTGGTATAGGTCTCACACTCTGCTGGTATAGGTCTCACTCTGCTGGTATTGATGGATGGTATAGGTCTCACTCTGCTGGTATTGATAGATGGTATAGGTCACACTCTGCTGGTATTGATGACTGGTATAGGTCTCACACTCTGCTGGTATAGGTCTCACTCTGCTGGTATTGATGGATGGTATAGGTCTCACTCTGCTGGTATTGATGGATGGTATAGGTCTCACTCTGCTGGTATTGATGGATGGTATAGGTCTCACTCTGCTGGTATTGATGGATGGTATAGGTCACACTCTGCTGGTATTGATGACTGGTATAGGTCTCACACTCTGCTGGTATAGGTCTCACTCTGCTGGTATTGATGGATGGTATAGGTCACACTCTGCTGGTAATGATGGATGGTATGGGTCTCACTCTGCTGGTATTGATGGATGGTATAGGTCACACTCGGCTGGTATTGATGGCTGGTATAGGTCTCACTCTGCTGGTATTGATGGATGGTATAGGTCACACTCTGCTGGTATTGATGGATGGTATAGGTCTCACTCTGCTGGTATTGATGGATGGTATAGGTCTCACTCTGCTGGTATTGATGGATGGTATAGGTCTCACTCTGCTGGTATTGATGGATGGTATAGGTCTCACACTGCTGGTATAGGTCACACACTGATGGTATAGGTCTCACTCTGCTGGTATTGATGGATGGTATAGGTCTCACACTCTGCTGGTATAGGTCACACACTGATGGTATAGGTCTCACTCTGCTGGTATTAATGGCTGGTATAGGTCTCACACTCTGATGGTATTGATGGATGGTATAGGTCTCACTCTGCTGGTATTGATGGCTGGTATAGGTCATACTCTGCTGGTATTGATGGATGGTATAGGTCTCACTCTGCTGGTATTGATGGCTGGTATAGGTCTCACTCTGCTGGTATTGATGGCTGGTATAGGTCTCACACTCTGCTGGTATTGATGGATGGTATAGGTCTCACTCTGCTGGTATTGATGGATGGTATAGGTCTCACTCTGCTGGTATTGATGACTGGTATAGGTCTCACTCTGCTGGTATTGATGGCTGGTATAGGTCTCACACTCTGCTGGTATTGATGGATGGTATAGGTCTCACTCTGCTGGTATTGATGGATGGTATAGGTCTCACTCTGCTGGTATAGGTCTCACTCTGCTGGTATTGATGGATGGTATAGGTCTCACTCTGCTGGTATTGATGGCTGGTATAGGTCTCACTCTGCTGATATTGATTGATGGTATAGGTCTCACTCTGCTGGTATTGGTGGATGGTATAGGTCTCACTCTGCTGGTATTGATGGATGGTATAGGTCTCACTCTGCTGGTATTGATGGATGGTATAGGTCTCACACTCTGCTGGTATTGATGGATGGTATAGGTCTCACTCTGCTGGTATTGATGGATGGTATAGGTCTCACTCTGCTGGTATAGGTCTCACTCTGCTGGTATTGATGGATGGTATAGGTCTCACTCTGCTGGTATTGATGGCTGGTATAGGTCTCACTCTGCTGATATTGATTGATGGTATAGGTCTCACTCTGCTGGTATTGGTGGATGGTATAGGTCTCACTCTGCTGGTATTGATGGATGGTATAGGTCTCATTCTGCTGGTATTGATGGATGGTATAGGTCTCACTCTGCTGGTATTGATGGATGGTATAGGTCTCACTCTGCTGGTATTGATGACTGGTATAGGTCTCACTCTGCTGGTATTGATGGCTGGTATAGTTCTCACTCTGCTGTATTTGATGGCTGGTATTGGTCTCACTCTGCTGGTATTGATGGCTGGTATTGATCTTAATAGCTGGTATAGGTCTCACACTGTTGGTATTGATAGCTTGTATATGTCTCACACTCTGCTGGTATTGATGGCTGAGTAGGTACTGAAGTCAGAGTTCTTGGTTGTCTTCTTCTTCTTTGGTCTCCTCTGTCCCTGACGGATATCCAACGAGGCGTAACACAAGTCTCCTTCCTCCTGAGAGAGAGAGAGAGAGAGAGAGAGAGAGAGAGAGAGAGAGAGAGACAGAGAGAGAGAGAGAGAGAGAGAGAGAGACAGAGATGGAGAGAGAGAGAGAGAGAGAGGGAGAGAGGGAGAGAGAGAGAGAGAGAGATAGAGAGGGAGAGAGGGAGAGAGAGAGAGACAGAGATGGAGAGAGAGAGAGAGAGAGAGGGAGAGAGGGAGAGAGAGAGAGAGAGATAGAGAGGGAGAGAGGGAGAGAGAGAGAGACAGAGATGGAGAGAGAGAGAGAGAGAGAGAGAGAGAGAGAGAGAGAGAGAGAGAGAGAGAGACAGAGAGAGAGAGAGAGAGAGAGAGAGAGAGAGACAGAGATGGAGAGAGAGAGAGAGAGAGAGAGAGAGAGAGAGAGAGAGAGAGAGAGAGTGAGAGAGACACAGAGAGAGAGTGAGAGAGACACAGAGAGAGAGAGAGAGAGAGAGAGAGAGAGAGAGATAGAGAGAGAGAGAGGGAGAGAGAGAGAGAGAGAGATAGAGAGGGAGAGAGGGAGAGAGAGAGAGAGAGAGATAGAGAGGGAGAGAGGGAGAGAGAGATTGTGAGAGAGAGAGAGAGTGATTATTTAAATATTCTGTTAATATTATTGAAATATAAACATTAAGATTATACAATATGTTTTGTTGCTATCTATCTTCCGTTTTTTAAATATTATAAATGCATTTGAAAAAATACTATGTGAATAGCGTAGGGTTAACAAACACGTGGACTCCAAATCAAGATGGCCACCCAAAATAAAACTACAACACCCACTCTGACTGTAGTCTGCTCTCTGCTGTCACTTCCCCTGGTGGTCGTCCTGTTCAGAGGAACCTGAGTCTCAGTTGGAGCTGCAGAGGAAGAGTTATCACCATTAAAACGCCAAGTTTGAAGTTAAACTTGGACATATCAGTTAAAAGTTAGTAGATGTTTACATATTGTTGTTAAAATCGTAGGTAATTAGTTAAATAATATGTTAGACTGATTAGTATTACCCTGACTTAAAACAAGAATGTTTGAATAAGTGAATCCTGACTGAGGGAGTGAGTTTACCTGTTGTTCTGCAGAAGGAGTAGACACAGGTGGAGGAGAGGAGAGAGGAGAGGAGAGCAGACACAGGACACAGACTGAACAGCAACATCCAACACAGCCCACAGTCTACAGGAGGAGGGGAGGAGGAGGAGGACTCAGGAGGACCGACGTCTGGACACAACATTAAACAGAAACAGAACTACACTATTAGATGATCTACTGCTGATTGAATGTTTACAGATGAACTGGATGTTTTATGACCTCAGTTCAGCTTCTGATGATTGATTCAAAATAAGATACATTTTCTTTGGCTTTCCTTCCAACTCTCCCTCTCGTTCAATGAACTCAGACACACCAATACTAATACAATATTAATAACACCAAAGATACAGACAGAAGATAAAGACAGAATAATAACTGTTCTTACCAAGTGAAATCCTGGTGGTGATGTTTCCATAGTGGTACAACTCTTTCTGTTCAATTCCTCCTTTACCTCCATCATCCACTACCTGGTTCTCCTTAGTCCCACAGTAGTAGAGTCCCAGGTCAGATTCAGTGATGTTCTCAATCAGTAGATCGTAGGAGTTGTTAGAGGGGTTCCATACCACATTATATCCAGGGGGAGAGATGTAACTAACAAACTTAGTTGAAATAACTAGAGGAGGCTGGTACTTGTGAGAACAGTTCCTATACCAGATAATGTAAACTCCAGTAGTTATGATACAGTCACAGTAGAGAGTGATGTTGTCTCCTGGTCTGACTCTCAGCTCCACCTCTGCTGCAGAGATCCCATCCTGACTGGAGGAAAAAGCACCTACAGGTAGCAGAGGAACAGTGTTAGGATGAACTGACTGGAGGGAACAGCACCTACAGGTAGCAGAGGAACAGTGTTAGGATGAACTGACTGGAGGGAACAGCACCTACAGGTAGCAGAGGAACAGTGTTAGGATGAACTGACTGGAGGAAACAGCACCTACAGGTAGCAGAGGAACAGTGTTAGGATGAACTGACTGGAGGAAACAGCACCTACAGGTAGCAGAGGAACAGTGTTAAGATAAATCACTGAATGTCATTTTGACATCATAAACTTCTCCTCGTGAAAATATAAACGTCATGTCTTTACCACAGTCATCACAACATCACAATAATAAGATAACAAATCTGTTCAACCATAAAACCACATCTTGTAATCATCTCTCATCCAGCTATGAGGCCCAGCAAAAAAGTTACTCACAGAAGAATGTAATCAGAGCGACACACAGCCTGTCCATCTGGTGGTCTGATGGTCTGATGGTGACTGTCAGAGAGTAGCTGGGTCTTTGAGTAACAAGGTCTTTGCTGCGTATTTCCGTGTTCATGACTAGATGTACTTTACCATGAAAGGACATACGAGCAGCGATTGGTTCGATCGAGTGGAAAGTTTTCAGCTCGAGGTCCTTTTCTCTGAAACCCATATTGTGACAGGAAGAGGAGGGTCGAGCATCGAGGTCGACAGGTTTCACACTAACGTGACGTCAATGGAAAACATTCCGCTTCTTTGAGGTGGTTTACATAGAGCAACACTGATGGGCATCAGAGGGCGATCAATACAACATTTTTTTAAAAACGAACTCAAAACATCCTATCTATGCAGATTACACATTGATTTTGACCTTTGAAGTAAATCTTAAGAGACAGAGGCCTAAAGTTGGCCAATCAGCTTTAGTCAGAATGCATCAAACCTGTAGTTTGCTGGATTAGAATAACAGTATAAATCCCGAGCCGGTCTATATGAACTAGTTATGATATCATCTAGTTTAGGGGGTGTGACTTTTAGAGACTGACATCTTGGTCCCTCTTTAAACAGGAACAGACAGTTGTTGTCCCTGGTCCTGTGGTTCACCACCACAACACTGTTGTCATGGAGACCCACGAGGTCACAGGACACAACATGACTAGAGATTCTGAATCTATGTTACTTTTCATGATGGATCGTTGTATTTAAAACACTTAACTATGGTGGAGATAATAGTTAACTACAATACCCAAGATGCATTGGAGTATGTGCTATATACCCAGTGTTAAACAGTACTTGTTACAACAATCAGATGAATGATCTCTGTGTTTATCAATGAACAGTGGCCCATAGGTTAACATCCACACTCTGGTCAGTATGTGTGAAGGGGAGAGAGGTATGTGACAGATTAACTTGTAATAACAATGTTTGGACTCTCTTCCTCAGGCTGAATGACATCACCATTGCAACAACAACAGGAAGTCAGTGTGGGTTTCCTGTGTACTGAGTGTGTCTTCTCAGCCAATCAGAGACTAACTCTTATATGAGTACTGTAATGTCAACATTATAATATCAGACTGAGGGGTTAAGGGGGGCCTGGGTTTCAGGTCTGAGGGGTTAAGGGGGAACTGGGTTTCAGGTCTGAGGGGTTAAGGGGCCCTGGGTTTCAGGTCTGAGGGGAAGACTGAGGGGTTAAGGGGGGCCTGGGTTTCAGGTCTTTAGGGGAGGACTGAGGGGTTAAGAGGGGCCTGGGTTTCAGGTCTGTAGGGGAGGACTGAGGGGTTAAGGGTTGCCTGGGTTTCAGGTCTGTAGGGGAGGACTGAGGGGTTAAGGGGGGCCTGGGTTTCAGGTCTGAGGGGTTAAGGGGGAACTGGGTTTCAGGTCTGAGGGGTTAAGGGGCCCTGGGTTTCAGGTCTGAGGGGAAGACTGAGGGGTTAAGGGGGGCCTGGGTTTCAGGTCTTTAGGGGAGGACTGAGGGGTTAAGAGGGGCCTGGGTTTCAGGTCTGTAGGGGAGGACTGAGGGGTTAAGGGGGGCCTGGTTTTCAGGTTTGAGGGGAGGACTGAGGGGTTAAGGGGGAACTGGGTTTCAGGTCTGTAGGGGAGGACTGAGGGCTTAAGGGGGGCCTGGGTTTCAGGTCTGAGGGGAGGACTGAGGGGTTAAGGGGGAACTGGGTTTCAGGTCTGAGGGGAGGACTGAGGGGTTTGGGGGGGCCTGGGTTTCAGGTTTGAGGGGAGGACTGAGGGGTTAAATGCTATTCAAGTCTGTACAAACCACAATCAGTTCTATCTTCTTGTCACGTGTCAACTGCTTCACCAGCGCTACTGTGGCCCTGCAAATGTGTGTGTGTGTGTGTGTGTGTATGTGTGTGTGTGTGTGTGTGAGTGTGTGTGTGTGTGTGTGTGTGTGTCTGGAAAGAGAGAGAGGGGTGGGTGGAGTAAGAGAGAGTGATGGAGCAGGAGTCAGAGAGAGAGAGAGAGAGATGGGGAGAAAGAGAGAGAGAGAGAGAGAGAGAGAGAGAGAGAGAGAGAGAGAGAGAGAGAGTTAGAGAGAGAGAGACAGAGAGAGTGAGACAGAGAGAGAGAGAGAGAGAGAGAGAGAGAGAGAGAGAGAGAGAGAGAGAGAGACCCAGCTACTCTGATACTGTTACTGACAGACCCAGCTACTCTGATACTGTTACTGACAGACCCTCTGCCCCTCAGACCTGAAACCCAGGCCCCCCCTTAACCCCTCAGTCCTACCCTCAGACCTGAAACCCAGGCCCCCCCTTAACCCCTCCCTACAGAGCAGCAGCTCTAGCTGAGTAAACCACAGCTACACAAAAAGGACTCGGCATGCATATACAATCATCATATGCACACCCTCACACAGTACACAGGAAACCCACACTGACTTCCTGTTGCCGTTACCATGGTGTTGCTGAACTTTCACACTGAGTGAATTTCTCACTCTGTCTCAGTCCTATTTGTTGTCCTACTAATCCTGAATAAAAAGAGATTGTTAGATACTGAAATACATCCACAAAGACAAAGAACTACATTTGGTTTAGCTGTTAAAATACATCTGGCTTGGATGTACTGTCTCCTCCACTCCAGAGCATCATGGTCATTGTAGTTTCTGGCTGTTTGAACATGACAGTGTCAACACATCCTCTATAGAGCATCATGGTTATTGTAGTTTCTGGTTGTAGTTTCTGGCTGTTTCAACATGACAGTGTCAACACATCCTCTATAGAGCATCATGGTTATTGTAGTTTCTGGTTGTAGTTTCTGGCTGTTTCAACATGACAGTGTCAACACATCCTCTATAGAGCATCATGGTTATTGTAGTTTCTGGTTGTAGTTTCTGGCTGTTTCAACATGACAGTGTCAACACATCCTCTATAGAGCATCATGGTTATTGTAGTTTCTGGTTGTAGTTTCTGGCTGTTTCAACATGACAGTGTCAACACATCCTCTATAGAGCATCATGGTTATTGTAGTTTCTGGTTGTAGTTTCTGGCTGTTTCAACATGACAGTGTCAACACATCCTCTATAGAGCATCATGGTTATTGTAGTTTCTGGTTGTAGTTTCTGGCTGTTTCAACATGACAGTGTCAACACATCCTCTATAGAGCATCATGGTTATTGTAGTTTCTGGTTGTAGTTTCTGGCTGTTTCAACATGACAGTGTCAACACATCCTCTATAGAGCATCATGGTTATTGTAGTTTCTGGTTGTAGTTTCTGGCTGTTTCAACATGACAGTGTCAACACAGCTGCTGGTGTTTCTGAACGTGTTTCTGTTTCAGTCACATCCTCTATAGAGCATTATGGTTATTGTAGTTTCTGGTTGTAGTTTATGGCTACTACAGCCCCATATCACTCACTTTATTATAGCCCCATATCACTCACTATACTATAGCCCCATATCACTCACTATACTATAGCCCCATATCACTGACTATACTATAGCCCCATATCACTGACTATACTATAGCCCCATATCACTGACTATACTATAGCCCCATATCACTGACTATATTATAGCCCCATATCACTGACTATACTCTAGCCCCATATCACTCACTATACTATAGCCCCATATCACTGACTATACTATAGCCCCATATCACTGACTATACTATAGCCCCATATCACTCACTATACTATAGCCCCATATCACTGACTTTACTATAGCCCCATATCACTCACTATACTATAGCCCCATATCACTCACTTTATTATAGCCCCATATCACTCACTTTACTATAGCCCCATATCACTGACTTTATTATAGCCCCATATCACTCACTATACTATAGCCCCATATCACTCACTCTACTATAGCCCCATATCACTCACTATACTATAGCCCCATATCACTCACTATACTATAGCCCCATATCACTCACTCTACTATAGCCCCATATCACTCACTTTATTATAGCCCCATATCACTCACTTTATTATAGCCCCATATCACTCACTATACTATAGCCCCATATCACTCACTCTACTATAGCCCCATATCACTCACTATACTATAGCCCCATATCACTCACTATACTATAGCCCCATATCACTCACTCTACTATAGCCCCATATCACTCACTTTATTATAGCCCCATATCACTCACTTTATTATAGCCCCATATCACTCACTATACTATAGCCCCATATCACTGACTATACTATAGCCCCATATCACTCACTTTATTATAGCCCCATATCACTCACTTTATTATAGCCCCATATCACTCACTATACTATAGCCCCATATCACTCACTCTACTATAGCCCCATATCACTCACTCTACTATAGCCCCATATCACTCACTCTACTATAGCCCCATATCACTCACTTTATTATAGCCCCATATCACTCACTATACTATAGCCCCATATCACTCACTTTATTATAGCCCCATATCACTCACTATACTATAGCCCCATATCACTCACTATACTATAGCCCCATATCACTCACTATATTATAGCCCCATATCACTCACTATACTATAGCCCCATATCACTCACTCCAAACTGAAAACATAACGTGTGTATAATTAATTGGTCACAGAGAGGTCTTCAATATCACTTTCATTTATATCCCCTGTAGCTTGAGAATCACGACAAGGAGGTTCCTGTTTCAGTCACGTCTGTCACCACGTTCCAATAGGTCAAACAAAAACAGCCCAATGATTGGTTGATAAATAGTCCCTCCCACAATGCAGGGGATGGTGACATGGTCCAGTTGGTGAGAAGCAACTGCGGCGACTTCATCAACATCTCCATGACCTTTGACCTCATGGTTTTAGACCAGTTCATACAGCCTCCATGCAGTCGGAAGTCGGACAATTTTTATAACCATAATGCAACACACTTTGTAAAGCGGAGACCAACGATGTTCACCAACTCGACAAAAGTGATCCACTGTTGCGCACCCGTGGTTTTCATGTCAGGATGAGGGCTCGATGTTTGATGGATAAATACTACATTTAGGGATTCCTGAAATAGTTCAGACTAGGATTTAAATGTAATGATTCATAGAAGTTCATCAGTTATAGAGACCAGCCTTTTCCTCTGTCTCAAGACAGGTCTCTGTCTCAAGATAGGCCTCTGTCTCAAGATAGGCCTCTGTCTCAAGATAGGCCTCTGTCTCAAGATAGGCCTCTGTCTCAAGATAGGCCTCTGTCTCAAGATAGGCCTCTGTCTCAAGATAGGTCTCTGTCTCTAGATAGACCTCTGTCATATGATAGGCCTCTGTCTCAAGATAGGCCTCTCTCAAGATAGGCCTCTGTCTCAAGATAGGTCTCTGTCTCTAGATAGGCCTCTGTCTCCAGATAGGTCTCTGTCTCAAGATAGGCCTCTCTCTCAAGATAGACCTCTGTCTCAAGATATACCTCTGTCTCATGATAGGCCTCTGTCTCAAAATAGACCTCTGTCTCAAGATAGGCCTCTGTCTCAAGATAGGCCTCTGTCTCAAGATAGGCCTCTGTCTCAAGATAGGCCTCTGTCTCAAGATAGGCCTCTGTCTCAAGATAGGCCTCTGTCTCAAGATAGGCCTCTGTCTCAAGATAGGCCTCTGTCTCAAGATAGGTCTCTGTCTCTAGATAGGCCTCTCTCTCAAGATATACCTCTGTCTCACGATAGGCCTCTGTCACATGATAGGTCTCTGTCTCAAGATAGGCCTCTGTCTCAAGATAGGCCTCTGTCTCAAGATAGGCCTCTGTCTCAAGATAGGCCTCTGTCTCAAGATAGGCCTCTGTCTCAAGATAGGCCTCTGTCTCAAGATAGTCCTCTGTCTCAAGATAGGCCTCTGTCTCAAGATAGGCCTCTGTCTCAAGATAGGCCTCTCTCTCAAGATAGACCTCTGTCTCAAGATAGGCCTCTGTCTCAAAATAGGCCTCTGTCTCAAGTCTTCTCTTTCAAGGATCAAAGTGACATCAACATTAGTGTTTGGTTCTTCATGTTGTGTTTAATGATGTTGCAGTAGGTTGACTTTGACCATGTGCTGCTAGTTAGGTGTTGCTATCGACAACGACCACCTCAAAGAAGCTGAATATTATCCAGTGACGTGATGTTGGTGTGAAACGTGTTCGATGCTAAACCCTCCCCTTCATGTCACACAGAAAGTGGACCACGACCTCGATGCTAAACCCTCCCCTTCATGTCACACAGAAAGTGGACCACGACCTCGATGCTAAACCCTCCCCTTCATGTCACACAGAAAGTGGACCACGACCTCGATGCTAAACCCTCCCCTTCATGTCACACAGAAAGTGGACCACGACCTCGATGCTAAACCCTCCCCTTCATGTCACACAGAAAGTGGACCACGACCTCGATGCTAAACCCTCCCCTTCATGTCACACAGAAAGTGGACCACGACCTCGATGCTAAACCCTCCCCTTCATGTCACACAGAAAGTGGACCACGACCTCGATGCTAAACCCTCCCCTTCATGTCACACAGAAAGTGGACCTCGACCTCGATGCTAAACCCTCCCCTTCATGTCACACAGAAAGTGGACCACGACCTCGATGCTAAACCCTCCCCTTCATGTCACACAGAAAGTGGACCACGACCTCGATGCTAAACCCTCCCCTTCATGTCACACAGAAAGTGGACCACGACCTCGATGCTAAACCCTCCCCTTCATGTCACACAGAAAGTGGACCACGACCTCGATGCTAAACCCTCCCCTTCATGTCACACAGAAAGTGGACCACGACCTCGATGCTAAACCCTCCCCTTCATGTCACACAGAAAGTGGACCACGACCTCGATGCTAAACCCTCCCCTTCATGTCACACAGAAAGTGGACCACGACCTCGATGCTAAACCCTCCCCTTCATGTCACACAGAAAGTGGACCACGACCTCGATGCTAAACCCTCCCCTTCATGTCACACAGAAAGTGGACCACGACCTCGATGCTAAACCCTCCCCTTCATGTCACACAGAAAGTGGACCACGACCTCGATGCTAAACCCTCCCCTTCATGTCACACAGAAAGTGGACCACGACCTCGATGCTAAACCCTCCCCTTCATGTCACACAGAAAGTGGACCACGACCTCGATGCTAAACCCTCCCCTTCATGTCAAAAGAAAGTGGACCACGACCTCCATGCTAAACCCTCCCCTTCATGTCACACAGAAAGTGGACCACGACATCGATGCTAAACCCTCCCCTTCATGTCACACAGAAAGTGGACCACGACCTCGATGCTAAACCCTCCCCTTCATGTCACACAGAAAGTGGACCACGACCTCGATGCTAAACCCTCCCCTTCATGTCACACAGAAAGTGGACCACGACCTCCATGCTAAACCCTCCCCTTCATGTCACACAGAAAGTGGACCACGACCTCGATGCTAAACCCTCCCCTTCATGTCACACAGAAAGTGGACCACGACCTCGATGCTAAACCCTCCCCTTCATGTCACACAGAAAGTGGACCACGACCTCGATGCTAAACCCTCCCCTTCATGTCACACAGAAAGTGGACCACGACCTCGATGCTAAACCCTCCCCTTCATGTCACACAGAAAGTGGACCTCGACCTCGATGCTAAACCCTCCCCTTCATGTCACACAGAAAGTGGACCACGACCTCGATGCTAAACCCTCCCCTTCATGTCACACAGAAAGTGGACCACGACCTCGATGCTAAACCCTCCCCTTCATGTCACACAGAAAGTGGACCACGACCTCGATGCTAAACCCTCCCCTTCATGTCACACAGAAAGTGGACCACGACCTCGATGCTAAACCCTCCCCTTCATGTCACACAGAAAGTGGACCTCGACCTCGATGCTAAACCCTCCCCTTCATCACACAGAAAGTGGACCACGACCTCGATGCTAAACCCTCCCCTTCATGTCACACAGAAAGTGAACCACGACCTCGATGCTAAACCCTCCCCTTCATGTCACACAGAAAGTGGACCACGACCTCGATGGTAAACCCTCCCCTTCATCACACAGAAAGTGGACCTCGACCTCGATGCTAAACCCTCCCCTTCATGTCACACAGAAAGTGGACCACGACCTCGATGCTAAACCCTCCCCTTCATGTCAAACAGAAAGTGGACCACGACCTCGATGCTAAACCCTCCCCTTCATGTCACACAGAAAGTGGACCACGACCTCGATGCTAAACCCTCCCCTTCATGTCACACAGAAAGTGGACCACGACCTCGATGCTAAACCCTCCCCTTCATGTCACACAGAAAGTGGACCACGACCTCGATGCTAAACCCTCCCCTTCATGTCAAACAGAAAGTGGATCACGACCTCGATGCTAAACCCTCCCCTTCATGTCACACAGAAAGTGGACCACGACCTCGATGCTAAACCCTCCCCTTCATGTCACACAGAAAGTGGACCACGACCTCGATGCTAAACCCTCCCCTTCATGTCACACAGAAAGTGGACCACGACCTCGATGCTAAACCCTCCCCTTCATGTCACACAGAAAGTGGACCACGACCTCCATGCTAAACCCTCCCCTTCATGTCACACAGAAAGTGGACCACGACCTCCATGCTAAACCCTCCCCTTCATGTCACACAGAAAGTGCATCAGATAAAAGTACCACGAGCTGAAAACTTTCCATTCGATCGAACCAATCGCTGCTCGTATGTCCTTTCATGGTAAAGTGTATCAAGTCATCATCACGGAAATACACAGCAAAGACCCAGCTACTCTCTGACAGTCACCATCACACCATCAGACCCCCAGATGGACAGGCTGTGTGTTTCTCTCATCACTCTCTTGTGTAAGTAGCCTTTAGAATGAGTTTTACTGGGCCTCATAGCTGCACGATAGATCATCGTCTGATGTGGTTTTATACTTGTCTACATTTGTTAACCTAAACTCTTACAAAGAAGGGGTCCAAATTGTTCTCCGGTTGTCCCCATAGGAGAACCCTTTTTGGTTCCATTTCCTCTGTGGAAGTGGCTCAATCTTGAACCCAAAAGGTTTATTTGAAAGGTTCTCGTATGGGGACAGTTAAAGAACCCTTTGAGGTTCTAGATAGCACCTTTTTTACGAAGAGTATAGTGTGCACGTGCTGTTACTTTGCATCCTATCTTTGTCTATGGAGGATGATGGCATGCTACAGCTCTCTGTTGTTGCTACAGCTCTCTGTTGTTGCTATAGCTCTCTGTTGTTGCTACAGCTCTCTGTTGTTGCTACAGCTCTCTGTTGTTGCTATAGCTCTCTGTTGTTGCTACAGCTCTCTGTTGTTGCTACAGCTCTCTGTTGTTGCTACAGCTCTCTGTTGTTGCCATAGCTCTCTGTTGTTGCTACAGCTCTCTGTTGTTGCTATAGCTCTCTGTTGTTGCTACAGCTCTCTGTTGTTGCTACAGCTCTCTGTTGTTGCTATAGCTCTCTGTTGTTGCTACAGCTCTCTGTTGTTGCTACAGCTCTCTGTTGTTGCCAAAGCTCTCTGTTGTTGCCATAGCTCTCTGTTGTTGCCATAGCTCTCTGTTGTTGCTACAGCTCTCTGTTGTTGCCATAGCTCTCTGTTGTTGCCATAGCTCTCTGTTGTTGCCGTAGCTCTCTGTTGTTGCCATATTTCCCTACTGTCCTCTGCTACCTGTAGGTGCTGTTTCCTCCAGTTGGGATCTCTGCAGCAGAGGTGGAGCTGAGAGTCAGACCAGGAGACAACGTTGTTCTTCATTGTGACATCAAAGACCATCTGGTAACAAATTGGCACAGAAACAGCTCCTTTGGGAACGGGAGTCATTTCAGAATTTCCAAATCCAATCCTGTCTGTCGATTCTATTTCCTGTGGCGTTCTCAACAGTTCTATGATCTACTGATAACTAACGTCTCTGAATCTGACCTGGGACTCTACTACTGTGGGAGCTGGCAGAGACCTGCTGGCAGAGACCTGCTGGCAGAGACCTGAGAGGCAGAGACCTGCTGGCAGAGACCTGCTGGCAGAGACCTGCTGGCAGAGACCTGAGAGGCAGAGACCTGAGAGGCAGAGACCTGCTGGCAGAGACCTGCTGGCAGAGACCTGCTGGCAGAGACCTGAGAGGCAGAGACCTGAGAGGCAGAGACCTGCTGGCAGAGACCTGCTGGCAGAGACCTGCTGGCAGAGACCTGTGGTGAACATGGAAGGGATTCTCAGTGGCACAGGAAAAGATGTCTACCACCATGGAAATGTCATCACCAGTCTTTCATTTGGTAAGAAAATACTGTTTCTTGTTTCTTTCTTTAGGTTGCCGTACAAAATACAATTTACATATGTTGTAATGCCAGAGAATCAGAATCTCAATGAGAGACAAGTTTCTTAATTTATGCTTGTGTTTATGTCCAGAAACTCTTCCAACTGAGTCCTCTTCCCCTGATGTAGACTGTGGTCTGTGTCTGCTCTCCTCTCTCCTCTCCTCTCCTCTCTCCTCTCCTCCTCCTGTAGACTGTGGGCTGTGTCTGCTCTCCTCTCTCCTCTCCTCTCTCCTCTCCTCCTCCTGTAGACTGTGGGCTGTGTTGGATGTTGCTGTTCAGTCTGTGTCCTGTGTCTGCTCTCCTCTCCTCTCTCCTCTCTTCCACCTGTGTCTACTTCTTCTGGAGAACAACATGTAAACTCACTCTCTCACTTCCT